>NC_056726.1:27593269-27657956 GCF_019279795.1 Protopterus annectens
TGTGGAACACTGCCTAAAAAGTCACTATAGGGGTAGCAAAAGCCTTGGCCAGTATCTGGAAGCCCAGAAGTGACAGATGCAGGACATCTGTGGCAAAGGACAAGGTCTGTCAAACATATCATCCCAGGCACACAGATAGTGGAACCCTTTAATATGATACCAGAGATGTAGCCAATTGTTGAGAACAATTGTTTTCAGCTTGTACTGTGGTAGGATGCTGCTCAGGGCTAGGGTCATACCCGTCTGGGCTACATAGTCGGTGGTCTCCTCCATGTCTGTTTCCATACAGTCCAGGGAGGTGCGTCTCAGGGCATTCACACCTACATGTACAATAACAGAGTCATATGTGTACCTGTTGTTGGGGGACCTCAGTGTGTGTGTTATGTGGTGGATCCTGGTGCCAAAACCAGCTGACTGTCTGTCACTTTCTCCTTTGTTGACCTAGTGAGTGGAACATCACTGTTCCTCACTATCAAGTCAGCTATGCCTATTGTTTTGGCCATGCTGTTTTGCCTTAGGTGCTTTGGTTGAGTGGCACACTGTTTAGGAGATATATGTGTCTTGTGATTAGTGTTGTGTGGCGGTGGTGGAGTTCATGTCCACCTTGGAGGTCTCTGCTGTTTGTACAGATTTTCATTGAGAGCCTCCGCAAAGGTGGGTGTGTGGTTTGTGTCTTTATATGAAGGCAATGCTGGTGTGTGTGTTCTGGAGAGCTATGTGTTCCATGTAGTGTGGTGCAAGTGTTGACCATCTCCTCTTGACCAAATATTCTGGTCTTGGCTGGGGAGTGTGTGGCTTCCAGTTTGGATGTATAGGTGCATCTCTTGCAAGTCTGAGTGTAGAGAGTTAAGGGTTGTCAGTCTACATTAGGCAGTTGCAAAATTGCCACAGGATGGCCAAGTTCAGCAGGTTAATAGGTGAAAGTACAGGGAACTGACTTGTAGACATGCCTGGAGCTGTTTCCTCATAGAACACTTAGTGCTGTTAGCACGTTTGTGTGGTAAAAAATTTGCTACAAGACATCTGGTAAAGTGCTAAAGTAATACGCTATTGAGAGTCCAGTAGAGGAAAGTACTAGCATATCTAAGTGACAAACTGAAGAGCAGATGTGGTCAATACTCAGAAGCTAACATACAGTCCTGAATACAGCAATTCTGTATCTAGACTAGACTAATTACAGGAAAGGTAACTAATTAGTATTATTTTAATAGCCAAATGTCTGGTATATTATATGTGTCTCCATGTAGTGTAGCTGGTGTACAATGGATGTGTGAGTGCATATCACATTACAGGGGTTGGGAGGGTGGCCTAATGGTTAAGGTGTTTGCCTTACAAACACAAGGTGCATGGTTTGAGTCTCACAAGGGATAATTGGCTAGGCTTAAAATGGCTCGCAAGAGCAGTCAGCCTAGTACTAATCTATGAACCTATGAACCTATGTCCAACCACCCATGTATACACGTCCCATACAGTATACTCACACCCCTTGCTACTGTAATGACAGCACATATAAGCATGTTATGCACAGGAAATAATATACACCTGGCCTGCAACAAAATATACAGCCCTTGAACCTGTACACAATAGTCAAAGCTGTATTATTTTATGATGTTCTCAACCTTAGCATGCAGTGCAGTCAGTTTATCATAGGGAAGGATGATTGTGGAATCAGTACTGATTTAGTTGTCAATAACTTGCAGCACTGTCAGAGCCAAGAGCACCTTAGTACAATTCTGGACTATGCCAGATGAAGTGGGGGGACCAGTCCATGGACATAGAAACACATTGGTAATGATACAAAGGGGCCCATGCCACTGACATCTGCTACCCCCCCCCTACACAGTACAACTAATAAGTACACAGTACACTGCTATAAAATCAGGATATGCCATACACAATGGACAGACATACACTTACCTCTTAGCAATATAACTAACATGACTGAGGATAGTAAAACAACAGACAACCAGGCATCAGTACACACAAATGCTTTAATGTGTTTTGCCATCAAGTATTACAATATTACAAAACATAATTGCCTGAAATACAGGAAGCAATTGACACTTAATTACATATGTTCTTAAACAGCTTCCACTTACACTCCTCAGTTAACCCCCTAGGGGACACAGTATCAAATGATACAATGTAAAATGATTCTTCACACAACATTGGTTCTAAGTGTTTGATGAAACTGGGAAACAGACCTTGTCCAAAAAAGTACATTGTAACCCACTACAGTCCCCATGGTGAAATGTTTGACAAGTAACAGCTATAGAATGTTTGTCCATGTAATAACTAATATCTCTCATATGTTTTAACAGACTGATTCTAAGCCATGTCCTACTATTCCACAGACCCACCTCTTGACTGTACAGGGCTCTACATGCTGTCCAGCCTTTGCACTCATATGTATGTCCCCTACCTCCCTTAATGTGTCTTATTCCCCAACATCACTGGGATGATAGCAGGAATTTCAGCACTACATACTGATAGACCATACCTATCAACCTTCTACTGCATGACAACTGGACAAAGTCTGTCATATAAGTGGAGGTCAGAGGTCCAAACACAGGGCCATATTTGATATATTGTTGTTATATGCTGAGAAAGTTGCTGGTGTTACAGGGTTGGTTGCAACATCTCTATTCTGAGGGATATGAAGTCAGAAACACATATGGATGTTGCCATTTACTGGCAGCAACGACCAGAGTATGCCACTGATTTGCCAAGGACAACACCTGTCTGGGCAAAGCACAAAACATAACAGACAGACCTCTGGCCATTATGTGGGTAGGCCTACAGTTCAGAGCTATGCAGACACATAACTTTGTCAGACTGACATCCATGCAGAAGGAGCATGTGCACACAAAGCCTGTAAAACTAGCAGTATTCACACCATATAACAGCAATACTCACATTTGGTTCTTAAGTGTGTAACCCTCTCCACCATTTAGTTGGCCTGTCTCCACAAGTCTTGTTGTAAGAGTTATTCCCACCTGCTGTGTGTAACACTTAGTAGCCATAGACCTCCAGGATGTGTTCCTCACAGCCAAGGCAAAGGGACAACGCCCACATTAAGTACTCAATTATAGGAGTTTGTTGCCATGACATTGGCTATTGAAAGAACTACCCAGCTGCTCTGCATGCAATTAGCAAGTGGGGATCACCAATCGGTGCACAGGCCATCACTTTTTCAAGAGCATTACCTACAAAGGGCATACAGATACCTATTCCAAACATATTTCTACCAGTAATCCACATCGGGAAACAGAAAGATGTGGAGCAACCTGCTGATACAACCCAGTGCAGTGCGAAATAATACAAAGGTATGTGAAACATGTCAGCATATAAGTGAATGTAGTATGTGTTTTCTAATAATGGAAAATAGGATTTTGACAGATT
The DNA here is from genome assembly GCF_019279795.1 of Protopterus annectens. Classification (NCBI taxonomy): domain Eukaryota; kingdom Metazoa; phylum Chordata; order Ceratodontiformes; family Protopteridae; genus Protopterus; species Protopterus annectens. The sequence goes on from NC_056726.1 coordinate 27,596,672, forward strand.
TATGTCTATGCGAGACTTGCTGTAGTGATGATCTGCTAAACAGCACCTATGGCCATAGCATCTGCCTCTCTCTGTTGTGAGATAGAACACAGCTCAGGACCCTAACTCACCCCGGAAAAGGTCAGCTCTCACATGACAAACACTGGAGTTTCTGTCAAACACTACTGACTGTGACAACTGCTATGCCAGCTACAGGGATATTCATATGCTACCTGTGAATATGACTATGATACATGTTTGTCATGTAAATCTAAGAGAAATATATGGTGTGTATACACCTTCCATAGCCAGAGAACTGGCAGATTCCACATATGTGGATGGGCAGGGGTGCTCATAGGTGGACTACTGCTCATCATGGCCCTGCCACAAGTGCACAGCAGGTGTCACCAGACACATGTTTTGGACTGTCATGGAGGCATAGGCACATGTCAGATCTGACACTGGACATATTCTCAGAGCCACAAATGCAACTCTTTATGCTATGTGTGGCAACATCATAGATCTTTGAGATGCCCACCATTATTATACTGAGGTCAGAGATATACAGTTGGGTGAGATGGTGGCAATTGTCAACTGTGGGATGTCTGTGCCACAGCATGTGGCAGGAGTTAAGCATCAGCCATGTGGACGTATGACAAGACATGTGCTGGGAGCACAATGTTGTAAAACTGTAAACCAGGACCATATTTGTCACTCAAGCACACACAGTCAGAACATTGATCTCACACACGCAAACATACACACTTGGCACAACTGAGATTAGAACCAGTACCTACCTAGGTCTTGCTATTCACGTACTCTCCATTTATTGCACATGCCATGGAGAAAGTAGGGTGAAGTGTGCTCCACAGTCCCTCTAAGGTGAACAACATCCACTGACCTTGCACAGTATGGCTATGGGAGATGTCCTGGGTGAGAATGGCCAGGAAATACTATCAGCTACAGAAATATGCACAATGACCAACAAAGATATAGCCATACATACATGTGCCACACCTGCAGCTAGCAGCCCCGCCTATCTTGTCATTCAGTCCATACTGTTACAGAGTTTTGGCACACAGCACATGCCTTATTGGGCTGAAGAGTGTCATCAGTTACCTGTATTGTTGATGGTGACAGCGGTCATCACACAGTGGACCTTGGGACATGTACTGGGGGTACCATGGTGTAAACATATTACATCCAGCACCCCACCCACATTGCATGTAGTACTCACTCATACCATGATAATGCCATGAAAAACCCACAATCACACATTTACCAGGAATGAAATTCAAATCTTTGCCTGCCTATGTAATTATTGCTATTACACTGATATGCATTTATCACATATGCCACAGAGCTAATAGGGTGAAGATTGTCCCATGGCTCTCCTAAGGTGATCAACATCACCATCTCTTGTAATGTATGGCACTATGCAGTCTATTCAGAGAATGGGGCCTCAGAATGCTGTCTCTTACAAATATGCACACTCAGACACACTTGCAAACACACACACACACACACACACACACACACACACACACACACACACACACACACACACACACACACACGCACACACACGCACACACACACACACACACACACACACACACACTCTCATATGCCAGGACTCAGAGGGTAAACCACACCTGTCTACTCATTGGTAGAACACTGTTATGCTGGTACTGCAAGCTCAAGGTAGACCATAGGGTGAAGGGTGTCACAAGGTACTTTTACAGTGCAGTACAGCAGCAGCCCTTTCTAAGTATAGCACTGGGGAGTGTAGTGGGTGAGAAGGTCCTCAAAGTATTTTCAACTACAAGTTTACAAACTCACAAACACTGTTATACTCAATAATGCACACAGACACATTTGTCAGTACTGAGGTCCATTGGTTCAGGTGCCCCTGGGTGTGTACCAGGCTAATGTCCATGGAGATATGAGAAGAGTAGGGCATGGGAGTACACTGGTATTTGTCAGCATGCCATCTATCGACTACTGCCACTTGAGTGATCCCCAGTGTGACAGTTATATTCACCATCCACTCATCTGGATTTCTCTTGAAGAGGGCCATTGAGGTACTTTGATTGACATGTATGCAACATATATTGCATAGCATGGCCATTGTTGGGTTATGGACCTGTCCCCAAGCATGTTCTGTTGAATGTGGTAATGCGGTTGAGGTATCCATGGCATGTGGTGCAAACAGATTGTGGTTTCCTAGCAGTGGCATTTGTAACACAGCTGGGCAGACATATCATTATCAGTCCAGCAGGCATTGCCTGTAAGTAGCCAAGATGTGACCGGGAACACTCGGAGGTTTTGGGCTCTTTTCATATCAGACAGTTGTTTCATGCCTAGGGTTATACATGTCAGGTACACTTGCAGCCTACCCAGTTGTTGAATGTGTCTACTGAGTAACATGGCAAATAGGCCACTGGACCTGCTGATTGGCCTAATGAGCAGGGAGTAGAGGGAGACATTCACCTCTTCATTCCTGGATTACACACCCTTAGTTATGCAATGCGCCACATGGAAGGACTTTCTGTCTACAGTGGCAGTGTGGTGGTCAGAAGAGAGGTTGCTGGTAAGCTGTGTTCACAGACCTCCTATAAGGACATCTGTCTCCATTGGACTACCACCAATGTGGTCATTTGTGGACAACACATTGATTTAACAGCGGATTGGGACATATTTGTTGACATTGAGACTAAGGCCAGTGTTCTGACAACAGGTGGAGGTGTCACTGGCAACTTTATGCAGAATGTTAACATAATGTGGGGATATAAACAGACCCCCCCCCAATTAGCAATTGTCTGCAATCATTGTTATCCACAGTTCATTCCTGTTGGGCTGGATATCAGAGCCACACACAACACACAAGTCTGGACACAGGACAAAAACCTGTGGTACTCCACATATAACTGATTGGCAGTCTGACACCACTCATGACTGTTTTACAGTCTGACATGTAGTCCACTGCTTTCACAGTGTGAGATCCATCTATGAGCCCATTTGCAGACCACTTAGTGACATAGGGATTAATGAATAGATGAGTGTGTTTGCCTATGATTCCTGAATGTGGATTGAGTGTGTTTGCCTATGATTCCTGAATATGGAATTGTATCACAGGACTACAAGGGCCACATATCTTGTTTTGGACTCCATATTGTTCTATAGTAATATCACATGACAAACAGATTATAGGACTGAAGAGTGTCCACAGCTACCACAAGCGTTGCCCTGTACAGTGGAAAATTGGTAGTTTGCTGGGTGGACCACACAAAAGTGGAGCAAAACCCACCCCCAGTGGATATGGATCACAATGTTAATGACACAACCACAGACAGACACAGACACACTCGTCAGAACCAAGCTTCAAACCCCTACCTAACTAGTTTACTGCACTGTAGTATTATGCATGTATCAGACGCGCCATGATGCTTACATAGTTGAGTGCTCTCCAAAGGTATTTTTAAAGGTGATTGACATCAGCAGCAGGGATAAAGGAGAGGGAATGGAAGTGTAGCAAGTGCCATTGGCCTCACAATCATGTTTCTACAACTACAGACTCTCTCCCACAAAGAAACACACTTTTACATTTGGCAAGACCAAGATTAGAATGCCTACCTAACTAGTTTACTACACTATAGAATTACACATTTATCAGACAAACCACGAAGCTTACATATTTAAGAGTTGTCCAAAGCTACCTTTAATAGTGAGTGACATCAGCAGCAGTCATAAAGGAAGGGAAAGGGAAGTGTAGTAAGTGCCAACGGGCTCAAAATCATGTCTCTCTAACTACAGACACTCTCACACAAACTTTTACATTTGCCAGGACTGAAATTAGAACTCCTACCTAACTAGTTTACTGCAGTATAGTATGACGCATTTATCAGAAGTGCCACAAAGCTTACATATTTGAAAGCTGTCCAAAGGTATCTTTAACAGTGAGTGACATCAGCAGCAGTGATAAAGGAGAAGAAAGGGAAGTGTAGTAAGTGCCAATGGGCTCAAAATTATGTCTCTATAACTTCAGACACTCTCATACAAACACACACACCTTTACATTTGCCAGGACTGAGATTAGAACTCCTACCTAACTAGTTTACTGCACTACAGTATTACATATGTATCAGACATGCCACAAAGCTTATACATTGGAGAGCTGTCCAAAGATATCTTTAACAGTGAGTGACATCAGCTGCAGTGATAACAGAGGGCAATGTAAAAAGGAGTGAGTGGGAATGGCCTCAAAATCATTCACTTATGAACACACACACAAACAGATACACCTTTCTGTTTGACAGGACTGTGATTTGGATCACTACATAAATAGTTATTGGTACTCTACTGTTACATAGTTATCAGAAGCACAACAGAGCCTATAGGGCTGAGGGCTAACAAAAGAAATTTGTACAGTGACTGACTGCAGCAAATGTTCTGATATGGGGTAATGGGATGTGTACTGGGTGGGGATGGAGTAAAACAGCAATTTCTTCCCATACACACCCACCCACAGTTACCAGGACCGAGATTTGAAATCCTACCTATCTACATATTTGTTTTAGTAAGTTATGGATTTACTGCATGTGCTATTGAGCTTACAAATTTGAGACTTGTCCGAAGGTACATCTAAGGTGAAATACATCAGCAGATAGTGTAGAGTGTAAGTATGGGATGTGTATTGGGTGGGAAATACTTCATAATGGCACTGTCTCTCTCACTGTCTGTGTCTCTCTTCCCCATGAGTATGTGTGTGTATGTTTGAATTATTGTAGTATGTTGGCCTTAGATATGAGTGCACTTCACATGAAACAGATGGGAACTTACCACATATCTGCCACCTACAGCTGGCTGTGAGTCTTCCTGTCCAGTGTGTGTGTGTGTGTGTGTGTGTGTGTGTGTGTGTGAAGACCAAACAGTTTACATTTTGGTTTGTGCGCACAGACATTTGCCATATATATGGCAGTTAGGGCAGCTGTTTAATCTTAGCCTCACCTCAGGATATGTACCCAAGGAGTGGCGTATGGCAATTGTGGTCCCACTTCACAAAGGCGGTGCCTCCACTGACCCTGGAAATTACCGCCCCATCAGCTTAACAAGCCTGGTCTGCAAAGCTATGGAGAGGATCATAATGGAACTCATAAATAAAGACATAGGGGACTTACAGACATTGGATCCAACCCAGTTTGGCTTTGTCAAGGGCAGATCATGCCTTTTAAACTTGGTTGACTTTTTCAAAACAGTCACCAAGGCCATTGATGAGGGCAAGGCAGTCCACACAGCCTACCTTGACCTTGCAAAAGCTTTTGACACAATACCCCACTCGGGTATCATTGAAAAACTCACCAGCTTAAATGTAAACCCATACGCCACAAGATGGGTTGCAAACTGGCTAAGTGACAGAACCCACAGGGTCAGAGTTGCTGGCACCATGTCAGACTCCAAGCCGGTCACAAGTGGTGTCCCACAGGGCTCAGTTCTGGGCCCCCTCTTGTTCGGCATCTACTTTTCAGAAGTACAGGCAAACACAGGAGGATTATGGCTGACAAAGTTTGCAGATGACTGCAAGCTGGGCGCCATAGTTGAAAACACATCAGACACAGATATCCTTCAGAAGGGTCTCATAGAAATGGATAACTGGTGCCAGAGCCATGGCCTAAAGATAAAAGCCAAAAAATGCATAGTCATACCCTTCGGGAAAAACAAGGTTACCACTAGCTACCATACAGGTGGCAATCCACTAAGCACAGAAGAGGCTATCAGGGATCTGGGAACCCAGGTTGACAGCAACCTTTCGTTTGACACTCACGTTGCCAAAGTAGTTAGGAAGACCTTCTACATTGCCCACCTGATCATGAAGGGATTCACATCTAGATCAAGGGAGGTCATTGTTCCCTGTACTCATCATTCATCAGACCAATGATAGAGTACAATGCCCCATTCGGAATGTATCTTACCCGACACCTGCAGCAATTGGAAAGGCCCCAAAAGTTCCTCACCAAAAGGATAAAGGGTCTCAAAAATATGTCTTATGCTGCCCGACTGAAGGAACTCCAGCTCTATTCAGTGGCATACCGTCTGCTCAGAGGTGACCTGTGCCTGATATACAAGGCCATGTCCAACCCGGAATTAATGAACATGCTCCACTTCAAAAAATCCAAATCCATCAGAACTACAAGAGCAAGAAACTTAAACCTTAACACGGTTATAAATAGGACATGCTGGAGGGACAGATTCATCACCCAGAGACTCCCTATGCTGTGGAACAAAATCCCGGTACATGTGAGGCAGAGCACCTCACTGGCTTTGTTCAAGAGAAATCTTGACCAATGGATGGGAGATTGCAGGTTTACCCCAAGGATCACCTCAGTGTCACTGCTGGACAGAGGCATGGCAAAATAATGGGCATAGTATCCTTCAAACTTAAGGGGTGGTGAAAGCCACAAAAACTTTGGGCTAGGCTTATAAATGCCCTAGGGCAGATAGCCTAGTATGAACCTATGAACCTATGAACCTATATATATATATACATATATATATATATATATATATATATATATATATATAGTCCACTGTGGTGTCAGACATGGGTTTATTTCTGTAAGTGTAGGAACATGCCCAGTATGACCTTCTATATTGCTTGTGAGAATCCATTCCAGGGAGAGTTGTACTCCAGCCCATGGTTTTGTGTGCTACAGCTACACCTAGCAAGCTATTTTTTTCAGGATATCTGTAGACAGGATGCCAATATGGAGACACAATTGGTCCAAACATGGGGGGATACTGTGTGTAACTACGTTTCCTATTACTGTCTGTGTTGCTTGTGTAACATGTTCTGTTTTTAGCATATGCTTTTGGACATATGCACTGTTTTACAGTGTAATGTATTGTATAATCAACTAATGACAGATATCACTGTTTGCTCACAGTTGTTTACCAGGCAACTACAAGAGCAATGCAGCAGAGACCAATATTGTGAGGCAAAGACTAGACATTGTGGCACAATCCTGCCATTGTGGAGGGGTGGCTACAGGCAATTGAGTGATGGGGTCTGTGTAAATGGTCCAGCACCTTGGTGGTGCTAAGCTGGCTGTGGATCCCCTTCTTGTGCATTTCTCAACTTAAATGAATGGCCATATCCTGCTGTGGGCATACCTCTCAGCTGTACACATTTGGCCAGGTTATCCAAAGGCAAGACTCATATATCTGGTGGATCTCCCTTCACATTGTGGTTTACAAGCAAGTTTGTGGTTATGCATTCATAGGTTTGTGGTCAGAGGTAAGTATGAGCAGACATTTGAGTTTCAGACTTCACACACACACACCATGATATCCATGCATTTATGCCCCCCCCCCTGTAATTCTATCCTTTTCCCAACAGTATGGTAGCAATATCTCAGACATATTTCTATAGTTTGACCTTTATCACAGCAGTATTTATGTTTTGGTCCACAATTCTTGCACTTGGTCATGGAGAGGCATGCTACTGGCATTTGTCAGCATGGCCTTGCATTTGTTTTCTGCTTAATGTGTTATGTTTTTTGTTAGGACCCTATGACATTCCATATGATGGCACTATGGGTGAAGCATATGATGGCAATATGGGTGAGCCATGGGCATTTGCCAGAGGCCTGTAGGCCACATGAGAGTGATGCAGGCCACTGCATTTTGTTACTCATATGTTACCAGGCTGAAAGCCAGTGGATTTCCCTGGGGAGACATGGGCAAGTGGGTGAGGTGTTCCTGGCAATCCTTCTAGTTCATAGTGATGCATCAGTTTGGATGTGTGCAGGGTGCTGCCTACGGTTAGGGACACACCTGCATGGGATGCCATGTCAGCATGCTGCATCCTGTGTGTATTCCATAAAAGACTTGTGCTGATCCTGACATCATTCCCAACAGCAGGGATATGACTGATGAAATACCCGCGGCTGTTGTGGGGGGTGGTGGAGTGAGTGCATTTGTGATATGGAAGCTTATAGCACCTGACTCACAGATATGACTGGGACATTTTCCTTCTCCTGCCTTGTATGTGGGCATCAACAGTGTGTCATTACTTTATAACTGTGGTTTATGTGGGCTGCCAGTGATTGGGCAGACAACCAGTATTACATATTAGACCAAAAACTAATGTGATGCTAACCTCTATATTTAATTCCAAAGGTGTGTACAGTTCATAGCTACTTTCTAGGCACTGCGTAGAGTTCTCCCACATGTGTACTGTTTCTATGTATGGACCTCTGTTCATAGCCTGTCCAACTTTCTGACAGTAACACATATTGACATCTGGACAGTGAGTGTGTACAACTCGTAACATAGGTGTAGCTGAGGAGCAGATTGGTTGGCACTGCAGTTGTTGGAACATGACCCTGTCAAACACAGTACTGTACCTAGGCCACTGAGACACAACATCCAGGTCTACATGCTGTCCACTTCCAGACAATATTAAACACTCACAAAAGATTGGCATACTGATCCCTGCATATAGTCAACATACACCAATTATTATGTTGATTGGGACAGCTCAGGCAATCTGTGCTCCACTGATGCTACTCTACAAACGTACATGTTACTGCCATTTATACATGGGGTTGGGGGGGGCACACCTGACAACTTTCCACATTTGCACTGACTGCACTGGTATTTCAGTTATAACTCTGTTTGCTTCCATTTAGTATTGCATTGTGCCCTATCTTGCTGATTGGAGGCATATCAGTGGAGTACTCAAGTTATATTGTAATGGCATACATTTCAGTTTTAGACATCTTACTCTTCAGAACTATACTGCAACTGCCAGACCTGTTGTGGTATGTCTGTGTAGGTCTATAGGGGGGCTGTTCACCATTGCCAGCATTTGTGGAGCTTTGCCCAACCTTTATTTCTGGTCATCTACACCTGTCCTGCTGGGTGAGGCTGGGGGTGGGAATGGGAATGTTCATTGACATCCATGTGTATGACCTGTGGACACCAACAGTTAGCCGAGCCACCACATGTACTGCAGTGGGAGTTGTCACCCTGACCACTACTGCCTAGTATGGGGACATCAGTATTGGTTATGGATTTCATGCTGTCCCATACAGCTGACAGCTATCTGCTGCTGTCCCATTTGGCTGACCGATTCCCTTGCATGCTTGCATCCATAGCATAGATATAACTATCAGAATATAGTACTCCATTCAGTAATTGATAGTAAGGGTGACATACCTTATGCCTGGGGTGGTATTGAGGATGATGACTATGTGGGACACATGCAGTACACTCCCTATACATGGTAAAGTACAGGTAGTGTCATGTTTGGCATCCCTTCTACTGTATGTGTGAGTAGGAGAGAGGTATCAGTCCCTGGGTCCCCACAGTGTCAGTGTGTGTGTGCTATGCATTGCCTCTTTGTCATGGCATAGGCATACTGGGTATGCCTCTATCTGCCTCTAGGGGCAGGTTTCTGTGCCTGTGGTGACCTTGGTAATGGTGGTGGGCTTTGTGTCCCCTCCCCATGTTGTTCCGGCTGCGGCTGTTTCCAGAGGATCATACTGTGTAGCATTCCACATACTGTGAAACTTTGTCCACATGTAGCTGGAGAGTACTGCAAGGCTCTACTGGATATGTCAAGGCAGTGGAACCATGACTTGAGCATCCCAAACACACACTCTATAATGATTCTGGTTTGTGCGTGTGCCTCATTATGCCATTCTTGTTCGGGGGTGTGTGCATTTTTGATGGGTGTCATCAGCCACAGCTCCAGTGCATAGCCAGCATCCCCCACTAAATGGCCAATTGGGATGTCCCCCCCTGGCAAATCCCTGATACAGCTGTGAGGAATTCCAGATGTGGGAGTCATGATAACTTCCAGAGCTGCCAGCACACAGTTGCATGATAATGCTCTGAACATCGTCACAACCTGGCAGTTGATGAGAGGCAAGCACTTGCGGTTGATGTAGATACTACCCTGCTCACCGGGTGGTGCTTTGATGTGGATGTGCGTGTGGTCTTTGGCACCCAGTGCCTGTGGGTATTCAGCTACATGGTGGAAGAGACACATATTGCTGGTGAATTCCTCACAGGTGTTAGGAAAGTGGATGTGTTCATGGACATGTGGTAGCATGGCATCCAGGAACTGATGGAGTACTTTGGATGCAGATGCCAGTGACACCCCCATGGTATCACCAGTAGGTGTTTGGACAGTACCTGTAGCTAGTATTCTTAAAGCTACACATACCTTAGTATTCACTGGGATGGGTTCCCCTCTGTTTGTTCTGGATGTGAGGCGATGCTGGCACAGCTCCACAATTTGCTGACATATGTACCTGTCCACCCTGTAATGCTCTACAATCTCTAGGTCATATAGCCCCTGATAGGTCTCCCTGGGTCTGAACACACTCCTCCTCCTCCTCTTGGGTCTGCGGTGGTTGGCATCATTATCCTCCTCACCACCGTCAGCCTCCAGCACACGGTGATGTATCCAAGCAATGGCAGCCCCTAGCATTTTTTTCGGTTTAAATCCCAGGTTTACGCCAAAGGTGCAGAGTTTGTGGGGAAATGCAGACTGAGGGGTGTTTCCATACATCATAGTGGTGTGATGTTACTGCTGCCTGTCAGAGTGACTGTTTCTTATTCTTTCCAAATCCCAGCTTACTTGCTCATGGCTTGGATTTAGCCACTGTGAGTGTTAGACACATTTTTGGTGATTTGTGGATGGTTGCGTTTATTCTTCTGTTGCCCTTTTTGTAGGCAACAGGGCTCCAATGTGCTTCCAGCAAGCATGACACACCCCCTTTTTATATCCCTTGCTCCTCCTGCCTACACAATGGTGTTAGAGCACCTACACAGTTAGGTGCAGTCTGACACTTAGAAATTTTCCCCTCCAACATGTGATTCAGTATAACTCCCCTCATTTGTATAGGACTGACTGCTAATTCCTAGTAACTACACTCACACTGAGCCTTCCCCCTTAGCAACCACTATTCCGTAGTATTGCTTACGTATGCATGCCATTGACTATTATGGCCAAATCATGAATTGTGTGATAAAGGCTTATTTCATCTTTTTTTGGTATTTACGGCCCAATCCCATTGCCGTGCCGCTGCCCTATGCTTGCACAGCTGGAATCAGCCAAAAAAAGTTAATTTTATAATATTTAATCTATTTTTCATGCTAATGGCCATATATTTGGCCATTGGCATGCCTAACCCTTATAATAAATGTTTTTGTATCAGCTGTTATGCCTCCATTTTGTAGTTTGCAGAAATGTATTCAGCTACTGCCTGAATACATTTCTGCAGTCTACACTATTCCTTCACGTATGCCTGCCTGCTTCCTGGATAACTAATTCACCTCATTTGCATGGTTTTCACCAGCAAATGAGGTAATTAGCATACAGAAGCTGTGTCCATGCAGAAATAGTGTAGGAGTGCTCATGCACATGCCAGGAGCTCTATCCTGGATCGCTCAGCGGACATATTGCGTGCAGCAGCTCTTGCACTAATCCTGCACACCGTACAGAGCTTGATAAATCCCAGGGTAAGTCTTTCCTCCTGTTTTGAAATTTTTAGTTTATCTCCAATAGTGCATAATAGATCCTGGTCTGTTCTAATACTGCGCATTGCTTTTATCACGTCTATCTTTCTTAGTATTTTTGTTGATCTGTTCCCTCTTCTATAATCTTCTAACAATGACACTTGTCTTAGCTGTTTTATAGTTTTCTATATTCGATATTGCCATGATGTTATTCGTTTTCACCCCCTCTTTTCCCTCGCTACCCTGTATTCCTGTGGTAGAACTTTATCAGTTATTAATTTAGCAGCACAGTAATATATTCTGTTTACTTCTCTTATATCACATGGATCTCTATGGACAGTCCTAATTACTGTGTTCATTTGTTTTATCAAGCTTCTGACTTTTGGGGTTTTATTAACCTTCTGCAGTCTGTTTCTCTCATTGATCTTGATATATCTGTTTTTGTCTATTAAATCAACCAACTCTTCTTTTAACTCATTTTCTTCCATACTGAGGGTACATCCCTTGTTTTCCATTTCCTGCGTGCATCCTATAGAAAGTTCTATTGCATCTTCTTGTGGCACATTCTCTTCAATTTCATCCTGTGCCATCCGTTGCTCTGTGATATGGGAACTCACTGGCCTATCACTCCTCAACACTGACTACATCAGAGTTTATAGGTAAGCCAATGTTTCATCTTAGTGGCATATAATACTTGCATATGAAGCTAATCATTTATATATTTCTTTTTTACAGGTTCATCACTTACCTTGGTTAATACTGTTGCTGCTGCAAGACGTATCTGCCATGGTTGACTCTGTCTGATGCAAACAGAATGCAGCCACTACACTGGTAAGTAAAGTATGAGGAATTTTGCAGACATGACTTTTAATGTTTGTATGTTCTTAACATCTACGTTTGCTTAGGTAGTGACTATGTGTGCTATCTACCTCTTTGCCAGACCTACAGCATGTTCTAAATGCCTAGGTCCGTCAGGATCATCCACACCTGATAATTGTTCCTCAGACTTCTCATCTGCATCTGCTGGCCCTGCCTGTGGTGTTGGAAACTACAGTCCTTGTCCTTGTTATCCTTGTTGCAGCTGTTTCCTGGCACGACCCGATGTGTCCAGATATTGGAAACTTGATTTGAGCAAGCTAAATACACACTCTGCAATATTACTAGTTTGAATGTGTGTGTCATTGCATTTTTTGCTCAGTGGGATTGTGTGGGTTTCTCACTGGTGTCATAAGCCAAGGCTCCCGTGCATGACCTACATCCCCGGTAGATATCCTTGTGGAAAGTCACCCCAAGCAAACCTTACATACAGGTCACAAGTGTACCACATGTGTGAGTCATGAAAACTGCCATGATTATCTGCACACCCCATTACAGATGATCCTTTGGGCATTACAGACCACCTGACAGTTCATGTTGATGTACCTCCTTCACAAGGTGGGGCTTTTATTTCTATGTGTGTGCAGTCAATGGGCCCCAAAAGCCTCAGAGAAGTGTGCTATGGTATAGAATTGTTGCATGGCAGTTGCTTTCTGCTCTGGGGTTTGTGGAAACCAGACTTGATCCCTAATATGTTGTAGTATTGCATTTAGAAACTGATGTAAATATATGGAGGCTGAGGCGTGTAAATGCTAATATATCCCCTGTGGGTCTCTGAAAAGTGCTTGTTGGTGGTATATGTAATGCTGCATATACTTTGGTTTTCACTGAGATGTGTTCTCCATGATTTTCATGGGGTGTCAGGTGAGGGTGGTAGAGGATGCATATTTTCTCTGGGGTATACTTGTCCTCCCTGTATCACTCTACAATTGCTGTATCCTACAATCCATGATAAGTCAAACGTGGCCTGAACCACATGCATATGCATGCTTAATATGTTCCTGAACAGCTCCGCCATGTTGAATTGCTTAATTAGCAGGTATTTCACCTACTTGTGCCTTCATTAGCATATTCTGCTGCAGATCTACTTTATGTTATCAAACCTCCAAATGTTCCACTTTCATATGGCCGAGACCATATGATCGAACATTTAAAAGTTCGAACTTGTTAAAAAAATAAATAAAATAAACATTTCTAGCAAGGGGGGCAAGCCCCCCCTGCACCCCCACTATTTAAATATATCAACTCCGAGATCGCACTACATTGAGGAAAAGGGAAATCTTCCCTTTCCGCTCTGTATGGAGATCTCCATTCAGACCATTCGAAATTTTAAAATTTGGATCATATGGTCTCAGCCATATGAAAGTCAAGCTTTTAAAAGTTTGATGATCTGAAGAGGACCCTCTGCTGCTTACCCTTGTTTTGAAGTGGGCGTTAAGTACAGAGCAGTTTAATGAATGCCAAACAGCAAACTCATATGTGCATGAGACTCGCATGCAGGTAACACGAAGTGTAGAAAATAGGGACACAAGTATTCTAATTTCAGAAAACAGACTTTTGCAGCAATAATGCCATAATGCATCAGTTGTTAAAATCAGATTATGTGTGTGTGTGTGTGTGTGTGTGTGTGTGTGTGTGTGTGTGTGTGTGTGTGTGTGTGTGTCTGCAAATGAGCACACTTGTGTGGCCACAAGCTGGTGCCATATGCAACATGAGCTCTTACGCCTTACACTTGCTGGACCAGGATATGTTATGTTGTGGCTACAACTTAACATTTGATTAGGCAAGTAATCAGAGAACATGTGAGTAAAAATGGGAAAAAAACTTTTATTTCAAATGCATAAACCTCTGATGCAGTGACATTGGGGTTGTTTTTTATATGCATACTGCTGAGCTACTTCTTTGTTGTGCCATTTTTGCCCATATGAGTATTTAATGTTGCTGGCTACATGCCACTCTCCTTTGTTTCAGAGTATACATATTTAAGTCATTTAACCCTTTTTTTAATTTCTTCAAGTCTTTTGAGTTTCTAATACCATGACAGGAGTGGACCCCATTCCTAAGTCAAAGTACGATTAAAGATCATTAAATAAATGTTGTTTCAGTCTTGGATGTCAGCCAAAGTGCTCTTCGCAACACTTACAATGTGCCCAGTAATGACTCCTTCTGCAGTTCATATGGGGTTACATGTACTGGCAACATATCTAAATATGATTGTAGATTACTTTTTATAAGACCCATTGCTCCTACTACTATTGGAACTGTCTGGGTATCTTTCTTCCACATCTTGTTTCTGGCTACAAATCCTGATATTTTATGACTTTGTGTCTGTACGCAAGACACTGTAATCACTGGGTGTGGTGATTTCAATGATCAATGCTACTTTTGTCTTCTTTTCATTGACCACTATATCTGGTTTTCTAGTATCTATCTTTTGAACTGTTGGTAATGGGTGATCCCATGTCATGTAGACTTCATCATTTTCTATGATGCTTTGTGGCTCATGTTTCCAGTGTTTTTCAGTCACTTCAATACCACAATGTTTGCACAATCCCCAGTGCAACAGTTTTGTCACATTATTATGCCTTTCAGTATAAAGTCCTTCTGCCATTAGTATGTCACAACCAGCAAAAAGGTGTGTAACTGTTTCCAATTCGGTTTTACAAAACCTACATTTGTCTGTTTCTCCAACATGTTCAATGGACTTTGTAAACCAGCGTGTACGTAGCCCACTACCTTGGGCCATCAATATTAACCTTTCATCTCTTGGTTTGAATTCGCCTCTCATTAATCATTCCTGCATTCATTCCTGATCAACATGAGGTTCTTCCAGAAGTTTTCTATTCTTGCAACTATATTTACACATTTTACACATTTCTTGCCTTCTCATCTGGTCCTTCAGCTTATATTCTTTCTTTTTTTTTGACACATTAATTTGCTGTCTGATTTTTATCTACTTCCGGTTTAATTTTCATTCCTGCTTGATGCCGATATGCTTCTGCTAGATTAAGCAGAGAAGTCATCTTACATTTATTCTCCTCATGTTTCAAAACTTTGACTACATTTGGGTCTTGTGAGGTCAGCAGATATGTGTGGAGTCCCATGATTACAGATCTATGCATGTAATCAATTTCAGGAAGGCCCATCCCTCCTTCAGAATGGGGAATATATAATCTTGGTATGCACTGATTTTTATAAATGATTTGGTGAGCATGAAGCATCCTTCTTCTTTTCCTATCTAATCTGTCTGACACATTTTGGGGCCACTCAATCACTCCAAAACTGTAAGTTAGGAGAGGGAGAGCAAACTGGTTTATAGCTTGGATTTTGTTCCTAGATGTCAATGCTGTTTTCGGGATTAATTTAAATCTTCTAAAATATTCTTTACTAAGTTTTATTTACATTTGTTCATGTTTTATTGCTGATCGTTCAGCAATTTCCAAATATTTATACACTCCCTCTTCCTCAAGTTCTTTTATGTCACATTCTTGTCCCAAACTGATGTTTTCTTGGTGCTGCAGTTTTCCTGCTTTAAAGGTTGCTTTTGCACATTTATCAAGACCAAATGACATTCTTATATCATCTGAAAAAGTTTTGACATCTTGCAGTTTTATTTATTTATTTATTGACATTTGTTTACCGGGAAAGTCTACTGGGTCAGGGACTCATTTTCAATGGAGGCCCGGGAAGAAAAGCTCTGCACTTAACAGTAAAAAATATATACAGATGACAACAATTTTTAAAATAGCAAAAAAGTAAACAAAAGTTAAAAGCTTATAACAAATGAAGATAGAAATAAAAACAAAAAATAAAAACATAATATACAATATAAAACGTATTAATATGAATCAGAAACTTATATAAATTTGGATAACCATTGGTATTGTAATATAAGCAATTGAGTTGCTTTCTCTGGCATTACATGAAACAAAACAAAAAGAACTAAAAGAAAAAAAACATGGCAGTTCTTGCTGAAAATGTTTATAGCAGTAGATAGCAGTAATAGAGCTGATTCTGTCTGGGTAGAAAGTTATTTTGAGAATATGAAGCTGGCTTAGAATTAAGTAGTCTTGTTTCTATGGTGGTTTATTTGATTGACAACGGCATTTGTGGTTGTCAAGGAAGTAGGTTTTTAATGTTACTTTGTATGCCTTTATACATTCTATTTTGGGTAATATGGGAGGGTAGGGAGTTCCAATTTTTAGCAATGCTATGTGAGAACAGGCATTGCCCAGCTCTTTTATTGGGCTTGGTTACATTTAGAAGTAATTTATTGGAGGATCGAAGGGTGTGTGCAGGGACATAACTTTGTAGTATTGATGACAGTGCTGGACAGTTATTTGATCTATAAATTAGTTTATGGGCTAGCATTAGCTGAGTATAGCAAAGATAGTTAGGGAAATCCAACCAGTTCAGTTCATTGATTGCTTGGCAGTGGTGTGCGCGGTTAGGCTTTCCTGAGGCTACTTTCACTATTTTAAAGTAACAGGACTGAAGCTTGTTGCTGAAGGAAGAGTGAAGGTTAGTAAAGATGGTGCTACCATAAAGTAAGGTAGGAATGAGTAACGTACTTGCCAGTTTTGTTTTGGTGTTTTTGTCCATGTAAAGTTTATGATGATAAAGTTTGCCAAGTCTAAAGTGTGTTTTCTTTATTGTGTTGAGAATGTGTGTTTCAAAAGTGAGTTTGTCATCAATTGTAATGCCTGGTAGTTTGGCAGATTTGGTTATTTCTATTTCAGTTCTGTCTTTAGCATAGATTTTGAATTATATATCTGGTGCTTTTGAAGAGAATAATAGATGTTTTGTTTTTTTGGCATTTAGTAGCAGTTGAGAGTTATTTCATTTTCTCATTTGATGAACTATACAGTTTTAAATCATCAACAAAGAGAAGATGAGAAGTCTTTACACTCTGTTGTTTTCTAGGTGCCAAATTATAGCCATGGCCTAAGTTGTTAAGTAGATAACTTAATGGATTATGGGCAAGACAAAATAGCAATGGTGACAGAGCGTCACCCTGGAATATCCCCATTTGAATTTTTATTCCTGGAATACTAATTTGTCCTTTACCATGGCTTAATTGCAAAGTGGTCTGCCACTGTTTCATGGTCACTGTAATGTAGGCAATCAGTATCAGGTGTATCTTATACATTTTAAGCACTCTTTTACATACATACATACATACATACATACAAATATTTCAAGCATGGGCATTAACGCCCTTCTAGTTTGCCAATATACCAAAACACGTGTTCCCATAATAAGTCCCCAGGCTGTTCTTAAAAATATTTAAACTAGTACTTGCTTTAATGTAGTTTGGTAGTCTGTTCCATGCATTGGCTACTCTGTCAGAGAACCAGTTAGTACACTTCTCATTCCTATAGAACCTTCTACAGAGGTTGTTTGTTGATTCTCTAGTACTTTTTGATAACCCCAAACATTCCCAGAGGTAGTTGTCTCCACATGTCCTACATACCAGAGTAAGAACTCCTCTAAGATATCTGTAAGAGACACTGTACAAGTTCAGATATTTTAGTCTTTCATAATAACTTAAATTTTCACATCCATGGATGCACTTGGTATATTTCCACTGTATTTTTTCCAGTTTACTCACTCTTGCTTTCTTATAGGGTTTCCATATTGTTATTCCATACTCAAGTTTGGGTCTAATGTAACTAACAAACAATGACTTCATTATTTTTGATTTCCTAGACTTTATAAATCTTTTTATACAACCTATAGTTCTATAACTATCATTAACCATTTGGTTGACATGATTAGAAAAATTCATAGCTGAATCTACTGATATACCCAGGTCCTTGAATGAATCTACAGTTTCAATCACTGTGTGCAGTATTAAATATTCACCTTTCAATTTGTCTCCCAAATCTCATATGCTTAGTTTTTGATTTATTTATCAGCATATTATTCTTCTGTGCCAAAATGGTCAATTTAGTCAAGTTATTTTGCAGACATGCCTTATCAGTAATACAGGTAATCAGATTACCCAATTTCAGGTCATCTGCATATAGACTATAGAACACCTCAGATGAAGAAGTTAGGTCTGAAAGATACAATCTAAATAAGTAAGGGCCTAGGACAGAGCCCTGTGGGACACCCTAACTGTAACCAAGGATTTCACCTGTCCAGTTGTTGTATACTTGCCATGTCCTGTTTGTAAGCCATGCAGCTATCCGTCTTATCAAGAGTCCATTGATACCTAGTTGTACTAATTTATTGATCAGTGTTTTGTGTATGACCCTGTCAAATGCTGAAGTTAAATATATATAAATTACATCACAGCAAATTTTTCATTCATAGCTGTTATTATATTGTTATAGAACATCATGTTGCAGGTGGTAATAGATCTGTTTTCAAAATACACATGCTGATATATGGTTTCAAGTCCCAACCTATCCAGTTCTGACAATAACTTATCCAATATTATTTTCTCCATTATTTTTCCACAACAGGAAAGTAGACTTAAGGGTCTATATGACTCTGGGTTTGTTCTACTCCCCTTTCCCTTACAAACAGGTTTAAATAGTGCATGTCTCCAATCTTGAAGAATCTCCCCATATTTATATGAGTAAATAATAAATATAATGATACTGTAAGTTCTTGTTGAAGTGTTCTCAGGTCATTGTTACTAATTCCGTCTCCTCCCTGTGCTTTGTTTGGATCCAGTTTGCGCAGTTCTTTTTAAATATAATCTAATTTGATTCCAGTATCTGGAGTTACCTGGATGTCACTCAGACAACTTATCACCACTTTTGTGGAGCCAGACTGTTTTGCATAAGATTTCATAAATATATCTATAATCTGTTGTGTCTAAGAATAAATTTTAGAGTCTGCACACAGTTATTTATCCATGAATGTGGGATACTATCAAATGCTTTTTTATAGTCAATCCATGCCATACTTAGATTCTTCCCCTTTTTACAGTTCTCCACTATGACTTTATTTAAGAAGAAATGATCCTTTGTTCCATATGACTTGCGTTTATTGCCCTTTTGTTCTACTGCTATAATTGAGTTTTCTTCTAAATGACTATAAACTCTGTTGGCATCAATTCCAGTGTATAGTTTACATGTCGTCATAAGGAAAGATATTGGTCTTTAGTTTTTAGGGTAGCTTGCAGGTTCTCTCTTAAGTAGCAGCATTGTTTTTCCTGTTGCTAGCCAGGTTGGTGTCTGTTCAGGGTGCTAATATAAATAGTTCTTACTCATAGCAAAATCTTCATGCAAAGATGTTAATACTTTTAACCAGAAGTTAGGTACTGCATCTGGGCCTGGGGTTTTCCAGTTGGAGGTTTTTCTTAACTTTATTTCAATCTCTCTGGCTGTTACTTCATCCCATTTCATATTCTGTATCTTTGAACTTCTTATTCTTTTTTTTTTACTTCTTCTATCCATTTAGCATAGTTGTTATGGGCGGACATGGTGTTGCAGTGGTTAGCATTGTCGCCTCACAGCAAGAGGTTCTCCAGTTCGATCTTCGGCTGGGGTGCCTTCTGTACGGAGTCTACATGTCCTCCCTGTGGTCGTGTGGGTTTCCTCCGGGTGCTCCGGTTTCCTCCCACATTCCAAAGACATGCTGTAGGTGGATTGGACATGCCAAATTGGCCCCAGGTGTGAGTGTGTGCGTGTGTGTGCCTTCTGTGGAAGGTTGGGTGCCAGGCTGGCAACTCGACACCGTAAAACTCCACTGCCAATCACGAGCAGACAGGTGATCCGCTGTGGCGACCCCTAACCGGGAAAAAGCTGAAAGACGAAGAAGTTATGTTCCACAGGATCTTCATAAATACTTCTCCAAAATGTATCTATTTCTTCTTTTTTTGGTGGTCTTTCAATTCCTTTTACCTTGTTTCCCAACTCTCTATAAAAGTATTTTGGGTCATCAATAAATTGCTTATTTTGTATTTTTCCTTTGTATTTATAGTTTCATAGTATAGTACTAGGCTATCTGCCCTGGGGCATTTGTAAGCCTAGCCATAGTGATGTGGCTTTTGCCACCCCATGAAATGGTACAAAAATGTACAGAATAAATCTAGACTACTGTGCCTCTGTTTAGTAGTGACACAGTGAAGGTCCCCTTATATAATAGAATTAGTTTACTGTGCCCCTGTCTAGCAGTGACACAGATGTGACCCCTGGGGTAAACTTACGATCTCCCATCCACTCATCAAGATTTCTCTTGAAGAGAGTCAGTGAGGGGCTCTGCCTAATGCGAACTGGGATCCTGTTCCAAAGCATGGGAAGCCTCTGGGTTATGAATCTATCCCTCCAGCATGTCCTATTCATACTTGTGCTGAGGTTTAAGTCTTTAGCTCTCGTGGTCCTGATGGATTTGGATTTTTTGAGGTGGGGCATGTCCATCAGATCCTGATTGGACATGGCCTTGTACGTCAGGCAGAGATTACCTCTGAGCAGGCGGTATGCTACTGAATAGAGCTGAAGTTTCTTTAGTCTGGCAGAATAAGACATATGTTGGAGACCCTTGATCCTTTTGGTGAGGTACTTTTGTGGTCTCTCCAGCTGTTGCAAGTGCCGGGTGAGGTACATACCAAATGGGGCATTGCACTCAATCATGGGTCTGATGAGGGAGGAATATAGGGGTACAATGACATCCTTGGATCTGGATGTGAAACCCTTCATGATGAGGTGTGCAAGGTAAAATGTTTTTTCTAACCACTTTGGCAACGTGGGTGTCAAATGAGAGGTCGCTGTCTACTTGGGTCTCTAGGTCTCTGATTACTTTTTCCGTACTCAGTGGGTTGCTGTCTATGTGATAATTTGTGGGTACTTTGTTTTTTCCAAAAGGGATGACTATACATTTTTTGGCATTTAGTTTAAGGCCGTGACTACGGCACCAGTTGTCCGTTTCAGTGAGGCCTTTTTGTAGGATGTGTGTATCTGCTGGTGTATCGACTGTGGCGCCTAGTTTGCAGTCATCTGCGAACTTTGTCAGCCACAGCCCTCCCATGTTTGCTTTAACATCTGAGAAATAAATGCCGAACAAGAGGGGTCCCAGGGCAGATCTCTGTGGGACACCACTTGTGACTGGCTTTGAGTCTGACATTGCTCCAGCGATTTTAACTTTATGGGTTCTGTCCTTTAGCCAGTTTGCAACCCATCTAGTGACATAAGGGTTTACTTTTAAGCTGTTTAGCTTATCTATGATGCCTGAGTGGGGTATTGTGTCGAAGGCCTTAGCCAAGTCCAGGTATGCTGTATGGACTGCTTTGCCCTCATCAATGGCTCTAGTGACTGTTTCGAAAAAGTCAACCAGGTTTAAAAGGCAGGATCTGGCCTTTACAAAGCCGAACTGGGTGGGGTCAAGCGTCTGTAGGTCCCCTATGTCTCCATTTATGAGTTCCATAATGATTCTTTCCATAGCTTTGCAGACCAGGCTAGTCAAGCTTATGGGGTGGTAGTTTCCAGGGTCTGTAGAGGCACCCCCCTTGTGGAGTGGGACCACTGTTGCTGTACGCCAGTGTTCAGGTACATATCCCGAAGTAAGGCTAAGGTTAAATAGCATTTTTATGTGTGGGTTTAGCTCCTCTTGGAGTTCACGTAACACGCACCCCGGGATACCGTCAGGTCCCATTGATGCTGTGTTTTTTGCATGGTTTAGGGCAGTTCTCACTTGGACATCTGAGATGACAGGGAGATTACATTCAGCTGGGATAAGTATTTCTTTTTTTGGGGTGAAGGAGGCGAGAAATTTGCACTGAACCTGTCAGCCAGAATGTTAGCAATATCTGTGAGTTCAGTGTATTTTTTGTTGTTGTGAACCAAATCTGAGCATATCTGAGGGTTTCCGCCCAGGTTTCTAACATAGCTGAAGAAGGCTTTGTGGTTATCTTTAGTGTCCTTAGCGATTTTTCTCTCAAGGTTTGCCTTGGATGTTTTTATGAGAGAATGTAGTTTTCTGCTAATGTTGATCAGAGATGTCTTCCCTTCATGGGATTTCGCTCTGACGTGCAGTAGCTTCCTTCTTTTGTTATACAATTTGTTTATGGCTGAGGTCCACCAGACAGGACGCTTACATTTGGTGGAGAGGGACTTGGATTTGTTTGGGATTGCATGATCCATGCATTCTTGGAGATGTCCATAGAAAGCATTTGTGAAGGATTCGGCATTGTGGGATGTGGTATCCACTGGCACAGTGGGCTTAAAGGATACCATCTCAGTCTTAAGAAGAGTGAAGTCTGCTTTTGAGAAGTTTTTCACTGTGGTCTTTTGTGCTGGGGTGGAGGTGGGATATGTATATCCAGGGTGATTAGTTTGTGGTCAGATCTCACTAGTGAGGGGTATACTTCCGGTGTGGAGCATTTTGTCCCCATGTTTGTGATGATTAGGTCTAGTATATTATCTCCCCTAGTGGGAGAGGTGACTAGTTGTTCCAGTGCATTTGAATTTATGAATTCCAGGAACCTTTTGGCTAGGGTATTAGTGCTAGAATAATGTACCCAATCTATGTTTGGGTAGTTGAAGTCTCCCAGTATGATGGTATTTTGTGATACATTCATATCCTCCAATGTCTTCAGGAAGGCTGAGTGGGGTTCTTGAGACTGGGAGGGTGGTCTGTAACATGCTACCAGTTGTATAGCAGTTTTGCCTATGGTTAGTTGCACCTGTATGGTCTCTGATGCTTCATGTGTTGCTACTAACCTGGAGGTGTGGGTGTCCTTTATGAATATGGACACTCCCCCTCCCTTTGTGGTTCGGCCCGGGTTTTGGGGCCGAAAAGCATGATATGAGGTATAGCCTGGTAGCGCTGGGGTGCTCTCAGGAGCCTTGAACCAGGTTTCAGTTACTGCACAGACGTCGATGTTCTCCATGCTGAGGAGTGCATCAAGTGCCTGCATCTTGAGATTTAGACTTCTGGCGTTGAGCAGCATTACCCTTAGTTTTTTTCCATTTTTGTTTTCTAAGGAGGTGGGTTTGTCTTTTGAGCCTTGCCTAAAAAAGGCACTATGGGGGTGGCAAGAGCCTTAGCCAATATCCGGAAGCTTAGTGGTGACAGGTGTAAGCCATCCCTTGCGAAGCAGCGTTGCTTGTCCAACATATCATCCCAGGCAGACAGACATTGGATCCCCTTAGAATGACACCAGTACTTGAGCCAATTGTTAAAGCTGATCATCTTGTCTTTGTATTGTGGTATCATTCTTGGTGAGGGCAAGATGCTGCTCAGGGTCAGGGTCATACCAGCCTGGGCTACATAATCGGAGAGCTCCTCTATGTCTCTTTTCATGTAGTCCAGGGAGGTACGTCTCAGGTCTTTCACACCAGCATGGACAATGACGGAGTCATATTTGTACTTGCTTTGGAGTGACCTGAGTGCGTGTGTTATGTGGTGGATTCTAGCGCCCGATAGACAGCTCACAGTCACCTTCTCCTTGTTCAGCCTGGTCAGTGGGACATCAGTGTGTCTGACTATGGAGTCACCTATTACTAGTGTATCAGGCAAGGTGTTTGGCCTTAAGGGCTGCGATTGGTCGACACACTGATTTATTGAAGTATGTGTTGCATGTGTTTTGTTTTGAGGTGGTGGAGCATTCCACCTTCAGCATATCTGTGTATCTTCTAAGTTTTTCTGACTGTGCTGAGATTTTCAGCTTATTTGCAACAGTGCATGATAGATCATGGTCTGTTCTAATACTGTGCATTGCTTTTATTACATCTGTCTTCCTTAGTATTTTTGTTGCTCTATTCCCTCTTCTGTATTCTTCTAACAGTGACACGTCTTGTCTTGATTGCTTTATAGTTTTCTCTGTTCGATACTTCCATGATGGTATTCGATTTTTCTCCTTCCTTTCCTTCACTACCCTGTTTTCTTGCAGTAGGACTTTATTAGTTATTAATTTAGTTGTGCAGTAATATATCCTGTTTACTTTTGTTATATCGCATGGATATCTATGGACAGTCTTAATTACTGTGTTCATTTGTTTTATCAAGCTTCTGACTTTTTGGGTTTTATTGACCTTCTGCAGTCTATTTCTTTCATTGATCTTAATATGTCTATCTATCTCTATTAAATCAAGCAACTCTTCTCTTAGCTTGTTTTCTTCTAAACTGAGCGCACATTTTTTGTTTTCCAATTCCTGCGGGCATTCTATAAAAAGATCTATAGAATCTTCCTGTGGCAAATTCTCTTCAATTTCATCCTGTGCCATCTGTTGCTCTGTCATATGAGAACTCACTGACCTATCACTCCTCAATATTAACTGTGTCAGAGTTTCCACAGTTTTCCTTCCTTGTGTGGATTCTGATGTACATACTAGCATTCTCACACAGCAAAAGCTCTAGATGCCAATTGCAGCAGAAATATCCAGACCTGGATTTCTAGAATGAAAAAGCAGTTAAGGCTTTTTTTATTATTTTAATGCTGGGATGTGTAAACTGGAGTAAAACCTTGGTACTCAGTAGCAATCAGGTGTGAAACAGTGGTCTGCATATGTGATATGAAACGTATCTGCATCTGACTCATTACAGAAGATTTTATACCATTTTTAAAGGATCTATCTTAAAGGAATGACTTTACTCATGGAAGAAAATCAGAACACTGAGAGGTACTGTTTTACTCACCTACCTGATGAGAAACACTTGCATTTAAGTTCTTGGCCTTAGTAATGAGAAAGAAGTTACTAGGATATGTGGAACAAAGGAAACTCTGCATTTATTCATTGTTGCAAATTCAGTTATTCTGTAAACTGCAAAGCAGTTTGCTGAAGGTGGAATGCCCTGAAATGATGGACTACATTTTTTTTACTTCCTATAAGACGATATTTTCTGAACTATAAAATATTCACATTCTGACCTGTTACAGTGAGACGAGCCATTTCCTTCAGCAATTTCCAAGTAACCCAATACTCTGAACATCATTTGGCACTGATAAACATCAGTGTCATTTACAAGAAGATAAGAAATTTGAAAAATACTGGTGAGGTTATGTTGAAACCACCAGACATAGGCATGTCCTTGAAATCGTTCTGGAACTACACATTTGCCATTGTTGTAGCTTGCAGGCATTCTGTTTTTATGTTTGCCTTGCCATTTTATGGTGACATTCTATATCTATGTGCAATCATGACTATTTAATGTGCAGCTCATAGCATCCAACTTTCCTTTCACCGAGAAATCAGCCCTTTGTGGAACCACATTTTCATATCTTTCTGCAATGCAGTAGAGAAATAGATCAGTCATATAATTTATCTACATTCATGACATTTTATACAAATGCTTGAAAAACATCCCTAATACTAACATACTTCTATCTGGAATTTCTTTATTTATTTGAATTGTTAACTGGGATAATATGATTGAGCCAATAACCTTTTCTCAGTGGAAGTCCACAGAGTATGTAAGTACAGTACATAATTTACAGCATACAAGATTTACAGTGCAATAGGAAAGTGAATATATCTTATAGTAATTCAGTTAAAAATATGTAACAAATCAATGCTACACATCACAATAAAATTGTAAGACGAGAATATACAACAACAGTCATTTTATCTATATGTGACATGTTTTCCAACAATAAAGGAAAAAAGTGACAAACCAGCTTACTCTTTATGTTAATCTATTTGGGGAAACAAACTCAGAAGAATTTTATACCATACAATCTCATCTGCTAAGGGTTCTATCTCCTTTCCCCATCTAATGAACCATCAACTTATGTTACAATATTGAGGCTACTGGACTCCAAAGAGGAGGATAAGCAAAGGATTGTCACCTCTGACTCCTGCCCAACTTGCAAAGAGCAAAAAAACAGAACTGACCACATATTTTGCTCTTGCAGATATGTACCATCACTTTGAGAAATACGGACACATAAAGTACTGAATTTTTAGTTACGACTACAAATTGACACATGGATATTAGCCACATATCTAAAAGACCCAAGATTAAACAAAATCCAAAAACATGGTTTGCTCAATAATCTGTCATCACTAAACTGTACGTTGCATACCAGGGGAAATCACAACATCTGATAAACTCTTCAGAATGGACTATATTTGTCAAAAAATACTGTAATGTCATCTCAAAAGATTAAACTTACAGTACAGTTCTATACCACAGCAGTACAGACCTATGGTCCAATCCCAGATTAACATATTTTTGGAACATAGTGTTAAGTTTGTTAAATGTATACTCCCTAGTTAATACCTGAAACAACCCCTTTAATAATCCATTACATCAACACCCTTATGACAGCACAGATTATTAAAATGAGTTAAAATATTTGTAGCTTTATGGTATTAATGACTTTTTTGTTTGTTTTTTACTCTGCTGTAAACCTCATTAACTTTCAGTGAATGACCCATCTCCTTTGATGTTTATATTTGCTATGCTTCTTTACAATAAAAATAAAATATATGTGACACCTTCTGAATGCTAGTTGACTATTTGTTAGGTTAGAGGAGTTAGATTCAGAAAAAAATCAAGAAAGGTAATTCATATATTAAAATATAGATGGAAGTATTGTAAATAATATAAGGTTATGTGAGTAATCTTCCTCCCTGAAACTATCTAACCTTAGCTTGTCTCTCATCTACCTCTCTGTCTCGTTGCTTAACCTCTACCTTACCTTACTACTCCATTTGTACCTATACTGTATATAACTACTTAGAAATAATGAACACTGTTTCCCTACATTGACATTGTACCTATGTTTTTGTTGTAAAAATTCTGACATTGTAGTCTACTGCTTTTCTGTATGATTTGTTGTAAATGTTTTTTGTAGTTTGATCTCTAACATTTGTACCAAACTGTTTTCTGTAAAATTTTATTGTAAAATGTTATTTCTCTAATTGTTTTAGCTGCCAATGCAATTTTCTTGCTGACTTTATGTAAAATGTTAGTACTGATTGCAGAGCTTTTCTCCTCGGGTCTCCATTGAAAACGAGCTAATGCTCAGCTGGACTAACCCAATTAACAAATGTAAAATAAAATAATAATAATAATAAATACTCAAAGTATTAATGAGGTTAGGGTAGACCAAATGTGTAAAGGAAACCTACTAGGGATAGTTTCATTGTTAAAAGAGAATAAGGACATTTTTGAATAAGGACATGGTAATAGAGATGGCATATTTATCATAATGCATGTGCCTCATAGTTATGCTAATGTTCTATTAGGAAACAATCTGCTATGCTAATGTTTTGAACATAAACAGTCTCATTTAGTGTACGCAGGTGTTGTTTATATCTGTTGGTGAATACTTTATTGTTAATCTCTGTCACTAACACTGTTGGCATTCATTTCCATAATTTGTGAATATCTACTAGATATAATTAATCACCATAATGATTTTTGATTTTTGTATGCATATAAGGTTTTGAGTTTGTGATTAAAGAGTTTCTGAGCTTTACCCAAATTCATTCTCTGAGTGGCATGCTGGAATAAAGTCAACTGAACAAATAAAACTGCTCAATAAGGAAGTTCAAGTGTATTGCATTGCTTACTATCTAAGAAAGAATATAAGTAATCAAACAAATACAGATGAAAAATAATAAAACACAGAATATAAATAAAACATAAAATAAAGCAAAACAATTGACTAAAAGCAGCTGAGATGACTTTTAAATTAAGAAATATTTTTGTTAAATGAAAACACTGATAGCAGACTTAATCGTGTCTTCAGAAAAAAATGTCAAACTACTAATCACTGGTGCTTCCTGGAGATGCCTGGGTAATAAGTTCCGAAGGTGTGGTCTCTAAGGCAAAAGACTGAGTCTTGAAGGATTCAAGTGACACCTTCAGAATGACTGCTGGTTTACATTGTGGAAGACACAGGTAAGACAATGTGGCACAAGTAGCTGTTTCATGTATTGGGGACCCGTGTCACTTGGGGGTAATGAAACAAGGACTAGAACTTTAAAGAGGATGCAAGACTATACCAGTAGTCGGTGAAGGTACCAAAGAGCCAGTTTAATGTGGTGACAACATAAAGTAACAGTTAGTATCTAGTAGCAGAGATCTGCACTAGCTGCAGGTCATCAAGTTCATAACCTAGGAGCAAAGAGAATATGGATCCCCACTGGTCCAGGTGTGAATTGTGAAGAAACAAGGGCATGCATGAACACAGCCAGGTCCTACTAGGGCAAAAGATAGTTGACTAAGGAAATATTCCTTACATGAAATGATGCAGACTTTCCAGCAGCTGAAAGCAGGTGCTTTTGTGTCAGTCTGTCATCATGGATAACTCTGAGATCAAGCATCTCAGACACAAAGTCAAGCCTTTGATCTCCATGGATAATAAAATAGTTCAAAGCAGAAGGTCTGAATCCCTGAAGATGACATGAAAAGCAGTAATAACTATCTTGGGTGCTCTGACCTTGAGACAATTAGCAGCCATCCAGTAACAGAAACAGTGAAGGACATCTGTAAGAGACTACACAGTTGTCAAAGAGTTAGGAGGGAAAAGGGAAGGAGAAGCATAGGTGTGCATGTCATCAGCACAACAGTTATGCTGTAGGCCTGTCCCTCAGTGAGGTCACTGAGGGGAAGCATGGGCTACAAACTGGACTCTTGTAGTGTATCACAGTCCAGAGGAAAGTGTGAGGATGAGCTTGTGGCAGAAAGAGCCATCCATGCGAAGCTGGAGATTAAAGAAGTAAACCAATCCAAGACCATTCCAGTGATACCATGGTAAGTGAATAAAAGTTCCATTAGGTTACCATGATTAATCCCCAGTGTGATCAAGGAGGAACACAAAACAGCAATAATGTTGGTTTTGTACCATGAGTAGATCATTAAAGACCCTTCCTAGTATCATCTTAGTATTGTGACAGGTCTGAAAATCAGACTGAAAATGCCTAACATGTTACTTAAGTAATGAGTCAAGTTAATTTGGCAGAGCCTTGCCTAGAAAAGGAAGGATGTTGATAAGGCAGTCACTGTAGAGATCAGTGTCCTCATAAAGTAAGAGGAAAAACCTGAACTCTGAGAAGGTTCTGAAGATGCTGTACAGATTTAGGCTTATGACCTTAAGATAGGATGCAGTCAGTGTAGTAAGTCACAGGTCCAGACCTCAGGTTCTCCTGTACGTTTGAAACTAGGGTAAAACATTCAGAATAATTAAGCACTACAAATTCAGACCACAGCCCAGCAGTATCACTAGGGGAAACTACTAACACCTGATGGGGCACCATGTTTGTCAAACCAGAAGGAAAAATGCAGACTTTCAGAATAACTGATCCCTCCATCCATAACCAGGTTGAAACACTTGTATTTGCTGCAGCATTCCTGTTACTCTTAATGACTAGCAATTTGTCTTCGAGTCTTACCAGCTTTCTAGCAAGTGAAATCAATAACTCCTTTATACTTTAAAATAAAAAGACGGGTCAAGATATACAGTCATGCATTCCTAATGCAACACAATGCTGACAGCGTCATACTACCTGACAAAGCATGCTACCTTAAACCTAAAAGTCTAACTTTAACATTCCATCACCTAGAAACTGGAAAAGCTCTACATGCTAGACAATCTCAGTAAATATTACCAGATATGCAAAAAGATCTTCACTTACTGATAAATGTAATAAAAGGAATGCCTATATGAAATTACTCTAAAGGATGGTGAAGAATGTTGCACTTTGTTCACATAATTGATATTAAAGTAGGGAATCTAACTGTCAGATTATCATGACTGGGAATGAAAAACAAATAGATAAATGTTCTTATCTAATAAATTAACCCAAAAAATTTAGACATGCCTTCTTGAGTAAGAATTTTAAACTATAGTAAACAAAACAAGCTAAAACTAACAACACAGAGGCTGGTGCCAAAAATCACTTAGTTGGCTTTATTAATAAGTAAAGCAAAAGACAACCCGTAGGTAAAACCACAAATGAAGATTAGCAAAAACGAATCCTCTGCTCGAACAGGACCAAAAGTAATTCCACAACTCGCTTCTTGTAGATAAAAAAATGATGTTTTATTCACACATAGTCCAAACACGAACTCCTGGTAACAAGACAAACTCCTGGTTAAGCGCTTTCATCTGAGGGACTCAGATTTCTTCAGAACCAACAGTAAACATTTTTGACTTCATTTTATATGTGCAAATTGGCGCCAAAAACTTTGTATGAGGTATACTTTCTTAAAGGTACATAACTTAGATACACTAAATACAAGACTAATACCTTGTTTATAAAGAAGTGCTGACAATCATTACTACAATTGGTTATTGCTCAAGGAATAAAAACAATAATAACAATAATACAATAAAGTGTCATTGTGCATGAATGTAAGATAAATAAATATAATAATTAATATTATAAATAATTTAAAATATTTTAAAATATTTTAAAATCCCATATACACGATGGATATATTTAAAAAGTAAATATATAGTAGGAAAAACAATAGGAACATGGTGCATAAGTGAACACTGAAAGTGAAATACTCAATGTAAAAAATAGTATTGTTGGAAAATCATTGAAGCCTGTCTGTAACTTATGCCCTATCCAAACTTAAAAAAGGCTTTATACTAATAAATTAATTTAAGCCAGGTTCAGTGGTGGCATCACAATATATCTGCCACTCACTTTCTTTGTATGCCAACCATGTTTTCCAGTTGCCACCAAAGGATACTTTTTCTACCTGGTCTATAATCATGAATCTGAAAGTGTGGTCTTCTCCCTTCTCCAAAATATGCTTGCTTAGTGCATTTTTTGTATCTTTCTTTTTTATTTTGTATAGGTGTTCATATATCCTAGTCTTAAATTTTCTCTCTGTCTTGCCTACGTAGTAGGCAGGACAGAGGGAGCAGTGGGCAAGATAGGCAACCCTCTCGCTATTACAATTTCCCGCTAAGCTCCTACACCTAGTTTTCATCAAATTTCCTAAAGTGACCACATTTTTATCATTAATGCTTTTACATTGTTTGCAAGACCCACATTTTTTCGTGGCCTCTCTTTTCCTTTGTGTTCCACTTGACACATTCACTTCCAATAATTTTTTCAAATTCAATGCAGTTTTGTAGACACAAATGGGGTTCTTGTCAAGATTTTTCAAGTTGGTGTCAGGTATATTCAACAATTCCCAGTGCCTTTTTATAATTTCTTTAACCAAGTTGGAAAAAGGACTAAACAAAATAATACAAACTGTCCTACTTATTTGAGAATTTTTCATTTTGTTTTCAACTAAAACCTGGCCTAACAATGGTTTGTATTTCGTACCCCAATTTCCTTTGACATAGTTAACCACATTTTCTACCATTCTCTTTGGGTATTTTCTATCCAAAAACATCCTTGAGATACATTGTATTTCTCTTTCCATGCTATCTTTAGTAGAACTCATCCTAACTGCACGAATGCACTGACCCTTAATCACATTTTTGAACACATATTGCGGGTGACAACTACTGAATTCTATATAATCATTTGAGAAGGTGGCCTTTCTATATATTTGTGAAGAAAACCCCTCTGGGGTAGTACTAATATAAGTGTCTAAATACGGTATGCCCACTTTGTCTACCTTATATGTAAACTTCAAAAATTCTGTACTGGAATTTATGTAATCCATAAAAAACCTAATGTCTTCTGAAGGCCCCTTCCAGATAATGAACAAATCGTCCAAATATCTGGAATAAAGTGAAATGTGTTTATAAAACTGACAAGGGAACAGAAATCTGTTTTCCCATTCAAGCATGACCAAGTTCGCAAATATGGGGGCACAAGATGCATACAACACAATAAACATATGTGTAATAGTCGTTTGGATGTTTTATTTGTTTTCCTCGTTCTTGTTTCTTTCACAGTGCACTTCTCCAAGTACAGACATTTTGTTTATTTTTTGTGTTAGTACCTTATTTTTAAATGTTCTGAATCACTTCTCTTGGAATCTGCACTATTGTGCCATGGAGTGAGAACAGGTTTCCTGAATGACTTCTGGGGAGGTTGAAGTGTTTTACATTTATGGTATGTCATTATACGCGTGATTGATAAAAGTAAATGTCTTCAGTAATTACATACAGACCCCATACCTCCTGAAATTCATTGTATAAAATTACATTTATAAGTAAAAGGATTATAACACAGAGCTGCAATATATGGTGATTATGTAATGACAATTACACAGCTTTATATTAAAGTCTACATAAACAGATAAACACACAGTTACACACACACACACACACACACACACACACACACACACACACACACACACGCTAACATTTTGCAGTGTAAGCCGTATTACGTACTTCAATCATTTCTTTAGTTTTTTAGCCAAAGAAATCCCACAAGGTACAGCTGCATATTCTCATTGGTGACCCAGTAGCTTTAATCTGGCTAAGTGATCTGGACAGTTATAGAATATACAGGTATTGGTAGTGGGTGTCATGCCCAGGTGTGTAAAATGCAATCTACATATATTTTTTTCCCTAAGGAAAAACTTAGATAAAAAGTAGAGGTGTCTTAATTTACAAAAAAAAAAAAAAAAGATCACACCTCAAGGCTGGTAAAGCAGCATACTAAAAATCATCCTGTGAGCCATTCCTTAGGGACCTGTTGCACATCTGCAAAACAAATGACATTAGAAACATCTGACCTAGTGAATTAAACCTTGTCTGTTAAACAAATAAGACATGCTGAAGGCACAGGCATGTGTCTTGGAGACAGCCCCTTCTCTGGAACAGGCTTCCCATCCATGTGAAAAAGAGTTCCTTCCTGCACATATTCAAGTGTAATTTGATTCAGTGGATGGGAAACTGTAAATTTACCTCTGGTTGGACACTTATCCCTATTAGAAAGAGGAAGCTTGCAAATGCTCAATCATTCATACCCTAGAAACGCCTCCAAAAGAGTGGTATAAAAACTTGTCAAATATATTTGAGAAGCATGGCTTGGCTTAAAAAGGCCTAGTAATTACACATGAACCTAGGAACCTATATTATGATCAGTGCAAGTGCTGCTGGCATGATACAGGTACACTTTTTTAATTGAAGGTGTTTGCCATTTCTCCATGATTGTGCTACCATGCAGTTAGTATTTTTAAGTATGAAGTTGTGGGGGAATGGGGCTTCCCACTTGAGGAGTGAAAAGGGGCTTGCACTACTATAAGAATGCACTTTTTCACAGATAGTGTTTTTGCAACATCTATATTAATTCTCATTGTTTTGGAATCAGGTGTTTCTGGTTACAGTGCTTCTTCATTGATCTGTTCTAGGGGATTGGAAACCAACAGCAGTGGTATATCTTGACAACTGAGAATACATAAAGGAGTCTGTAAACTAAAGATCACTCAGTTTACTATGATTTCAAATATTCACTGATACTAATAACCAATCAGTATATATTCCACTAGAAGTCTTGACAATAAACTATATTCAAATATTCCCTCTAGCTTCACAGAGAGCAACACAAGACAGACCAGGGAGAATTTGAAAATTCCCATCCAGTTATCAAGGTTTATCCTGAAGATCTCAAGTGTACTACTCTGTTTGCCATAGCAGAAATTTGTTCCAGAGGTGGGAGATATGTTGTGATATGAATCTATCATGCCAATATGTCTGATGAAAATGTATGTCATTTAGCCAGGTATTTGAGAAACCATTTGTTCTATGAAGAAAAGGGATTGGTCTGGGGGGTTGGGGGGTCCATGGCTTGAAAGGCTAGGCACACGTTACCTCAGAGCAGTATGTGTGACACTATTTACAGGAAGGGGACTGCCAGTCTGTATGGATAACCGAAGCTGTTGAGTTTTTTAGTTGGGAAACTTTGAAGTATCTCTCAAGTCGAATGATACATTTTGACAAATGCATCACAATACAGGGCTTACATGCAAAAATGGATCTGATAAGAAATTCGTAAAGAAGAATTAAGACTTGTCTGGATATTTAGGAAATGCCTTTGGAAATTAGATGAACCAGACAGAAGGATTTCTGCACTACTACTGAGACATGATGGTCAAAAGATAAGAAGTTATCAACAAGAGTGTCTAGATCCCTTATGACAGTGTATGATTAGATGGATATATTGCCTATATGGCATGATGTGGAATTTTTTTGTTCGCCAAAATGAACTATACTATTTTTTCATGTTTAGTCTGAGTCTTGTCTTTGCATCAGTTGTTAAAATATTCTAACCCCAGTGAAGGAATTTTGAGTCAGTAGAGAAAACCATTGGCTAGGATTGTTGGCTTGAATGTCAGAAAAATAGACACCAAATATGAAAAGGCCCAGGACTGAGCCCTATGGTACATCAGTGGAAAATGTTTTGCTTTCAGAAATGACACCTGCAATTCTATCCACATGAATTCTGTCAGACTAATGGTTTGGTATCCACACATTATATGGATTTATATTCAGATATGCAAGTCTGTCAATAATGCCTTCATGTGGAATAATCTCAAAGGCATTGGTCTAGACCGGATATGTTGCATGTAGTGCATGACTTTTATCCACTATTTCAGTGAATTTTTTTTTTTTTTTGAAGAAATTAACAAAGTTAAAGAGGCAGGACCTGACTTTGACAGAGCTGAGTTGTTGAGGGTTGTCCAGGGTTAAGAGATTTGCAATGTCCAGATTAACCTTTATTTCACCTGGTGTATAAATAAAAGGCAAAATTTGTCAAATATCATATGTCCTGACACCTCCTCATCCTCTGAGACAAAGAAATGCAAGCTGACAGTAAAACTGACCAACATCAAAATTATACCCATGTTCCCAAATGGGAACGTTGGTACATTAACGTTAGCACAATAGTCCAACCTCATCCATCTTGTAATGTTAATGTTTTAACTGCACTTTACAACTGCCATCTTCATATTATTTTTACAATATATGTGATATGTCAACGATAAGTCTAAAATCAATTCACTGAAGTGTCAAATGGCAGTTGAAGCCTACCAGAGTTCAAAAGTGCTGAGTATGGTACAGTTCAAAGCAGTTGATGTGAAAGCGCTTGTTGAGCTTTCCACATTTCTTTCTTGCATTTGACTGGCAGTAGGTGCACCTCCATTTCGATGCTGAATCAAGGTAGTGTTGGGTGCCATTATATCACACAAGATGAAGTACTGGTACAGTGGGACCAACGAGCTGCTGATGAGGTACTCCCTTGAGCAAGCCCCTGGTAACTTACCTGTGAAATTCAAGATGTGTGAGACAGTCTGAAGATTGCACAACTTTGCTGTGAAGTTTCCACACAGCAACTACTGCCATGTTGAATGCACTGACTAGAAGATTCCACAAATACTTCTTTGACTTTATTATAGGATGGTATGCTGCTAGAAGTCGATCAGGCAGATCCACACCACCCATGCCTGATGTATAGTTAGCTATCATTCTTGGCTGTGGAATCTTTGCCTTTTCACCACTTGCAGTACCTTTCAAATGCTCTCCCAAGCCAATGTTTTCAGGCCAATCTGCTTTACCACAGTAAAGAGAAGCCTGGAATGGGAATACAGCTGAAGAATGGAGCATCCAAATTTTGTAGCCAAATCTTATCTGTACCCCTTATAACATTTTGGCCCCATGGTGGCCATAATATGGAACCATCAATTAATCTATACTCAGCTTCTCTTCAAATATGCTAAACTGCATCAATGCACTGTTCAGACTATCATAAACAGTTTTCACTTTTGCAGCTTCAGACTGCTCCAGGTTCTTGTTGTGGGCTGCATAGAAAAGATTCTTGAGTTCCTGGAATCTGTTTTTCATCATTGCTTTCATCACTGTGGCACAACCCAAGTCATCAGCCATGCTCCAGTAATCTGTATCTCTGGGCAATGTGTGGCATCCTGACAGCAGAACAATGCTGATAAACCGTCTAATTTCTTCTGTGGATGTTGAAAACCCTGGTGTATTTTAATTGATGTACATACAGTTCCATCTAGTTTTTCAAGTGATCAAACAGATCGTCACCCAAACATGCACCAAATAACATCAACAGCATCTTCATCAGCAGTTCTGGATGTATATCAAGTAGTCTGGTTACTTCCTCAGATTTCATAGGCTCCTTGAACTTGTCTGTCAGTTCCCAACTGGTCTTATGGCTTGACAGTGGTACCTGCACTGTCTCTGAAGACCTATATTTTCAATTTGCAGTCTTGTTACTTTCTGCCACACCCTCAGCTGGTTTTGTAGTTTTTCATTTTCTTTGCTCTGAAGAACCATAGTCATCTTCTTCAACTGCATTATGAACACCTTCCTTTACTTTGCGCCCACGTTTGCATGTTCTTGTATGACTGCATGAACTGTGTTTTTCAATGTCACAAGTAACTGCTGCAGTAGTCACAGTTTCATCAGAGCCATGCTGAGTACCGGTGAACATGTCAATTTCTCCACAAATGTCTTATGGTTCATCTGGACCCAAATGATCTTCATCAATATGTTCAGTCTCAGTATCATCCCCATCCACAGGTGAAAGCATACAAATTTCTGGAATGTTGTTACCTTCTGTGTCACTTTCAGAATCCTCTAATACTGCTTCAACATCCTGGACAAGAACAAAGTACTTTTGAAAGCTGGCATCTCAAGTCTGTAAAAAAAAAATAGAGTATCTACTGCTTTCTTTTGGAAAAAGTATTTATTCCACTGTGTAAAATGCCATTCATGCATCAAACACTTGCCCATATCAGGAGAAACAAATTGCTGCTACTTCATTTTTATGTTTGACTAAGCACTAAACTTTCTGTAATCAAATGGTAATTTCACATACCCCCAACATTAGCCAACCACAAAAGGTACAGTAATTCCGGGGCGGGCATGACCGGTAACTAACACAATGTAGTCAAGGTGAACCAAAGTTCCCAAATAGGAACTGCAATGTTTGTCAATGTAGTAGTGGTCAAACAATAGCCTAAATGACCCCCTGAATACAAACATACCTCTCAACCTGGAAACATCAAAACTCTGGACAAAGGCCTATGAAAAGTAGGTACAACTGGCCAAAAATTAGGATACTGATTAACATAAAATTTCCATACATAATCAGCAACCCTACCCACTCCAATGGAATTCTGGGATAACAGCATGAAAATTGAAGTCATTAAATAATAATAAATAGCAGACATTTGAATTTCAGACTTCATAGCCCTCAAAAAATACATAAAAGTGCAAAACGTACCTGTTATTCTTGCAACTATCTTAGTTTACAGGAGCAATATTTAAAATCTGTCACACTTTGTAAAGTTTATAAGAGCAATATTTAAAATCTGTCCCTAGTTTTGGACCTTTATAATCCCCCCCCATTATTTTAGGCTTTATCCAGATTTCCTTGTGCTAAGTGGTTGAGAGCTATGACTACCTTTCATAATGTGGGACAAATTGTGGAACCCTTAGCTATAATTGCAAGTATTAATAAATGCATTGCTAATTCATACTTTTAAACCATTCTGTTGATGAAGTAATATGATTCAATGATACTTTTTGTTTAAACAGTTCTTAATGGGGAATATCTAATGGCCCCTTTTGGTGTGGAACGGCATGGTGCACTTAAAATAGTCAACATTCCTCGTAATAAATGACATTTCAGACTATATGTGCTACTGCTGATTCTGAATGTTTCATCAAAATACAACAGTCAGTGCTACACAAATAACATGCTTGCACTTGTGATAAAAAAAGCCAGATTGGGTTGGGATATCTGAAGACTTTAAACTAGAAACAATGGCATCCTACTGTGGAGGTGCACAAGAAGAGATGTTTACTGTGCAATAGGCCACTAACTGAGGCATCCAGTTACTTTACTGAGACTATGGGCTATAGGTGACCAGTTTCAATTTACCCCCAAGAAGAAAGAACCTTTTAGATAATAGCATGGGCATACTAAAGGAAGGCATACCGAGTCATACTTCTCAGCTCACCACGATTAGCAGACATAACTCTAGGTCTGACTCACACCTCGGCTCTGTCACATTGTTTGACAACACAGTGAGAGCTATGGGCACTGAATAATGCAAGGCATTATTTTGGTTTCCACTATGAAACACTGGCTTAATGAATGTAGACACTTCTACAAAACGATTTCCGAAAACCAAAAGGGTGGAAAACTCCATTTTTTCCTTTTTTTCTTTTTACAGGAACAAGCCCCCCTGCACCCCTATATGTGGGGGGGGGCAATCTCACCTCTTCCCCAAAGTTATATACAACTCCACAGTCACACCAATTCGAAGAAGGGAGAAATCTCCCCAAAATGTGAAATCATTGCCGGTGTACAATTAAAAATGGCTCCTGCAATGATTTCCAGTGGAGAAAAAGCACTTGGCCTTAGGCTGTTGGACTTATTTTTCTGTGAGCTACTGACTGACGCTGGAGGAATTTCACCTTAAGATTGTTATGAGTGATACACTATAATAAACACAAACTCATAACTACAGAAAACTGTGCATAGTAAACTGATCCCAAACCCCTCTAAATAAATGAATGATTACTCATGCCTTTAAAATATCAGAGAAAATTAGGAAATTGAACTGTTTTTTTTTTACATAAGGGACTCTGAGTCAGCCTTATTTTGTTTTCAGATACTAATACTTGCAAAGCAGAATGAAAAAAGTAATTATAAATAAAGTGGAAAGAATCACAGTACATGGTTTTCAGTATAGCAATAATAATTAGGACTAGCATATGGAATGGTATTCCACTGCAGCATTCCCTATATAACAAAGGAAATATCCCTAAGACATTTTAATATTTACATTTTATGCATTTATTTATAGTTGCATTTTGACCGTATCCCCCATAAAGTAAGCAGTAACAGCTCTTAGGGCTAGATTTTTTTCATGGCAGCCAGTCACGCTAGCATGACATTTATTTACATTTGAATCTGATACAAAATGTATTTATTACTAAACAGTTTATCTACACCTCATTCAGTGCCAACTTAAGTACTGTTCTATATAGCCATATTGTTCATCTCGCCAGAGCAGGACATCAGAATTGTTGTTTTCCATAATATATCACTAACCTTATGGTATTTAAATATGTGCTGATGCTGATTTATTTGTTTTCTGAAAATTCCATTTTCTCTATGTTAGTGTGACTGGAAGGTTGGTATATATAACGTTGCAAAGTGTGTGTGTGTGTGTGTGTGTGTGTGTGTGTGTGTGTGTGTGTGTGTGTGTGTGTGTGTGTGTGTGTTGGGGGAGCTTCCTTGTCCCAACATGAGAATGCAATGGTTGCCTTCTTGAAAAACAAAATGCATAGATTTATGTCTTTATTTATTTAGAAAATAAAAACAGACAAAACCTGATAAAACAAGAAAAACAAAGAAGCACATGGCCGGTGAAGACTGCAAAAAGTTTAATTTAGTGTTTTCATCGGTAGTACACCATTGACTTCCTCGGAATAAAATCAGAATGTTGCAGCTTCGCTTTATACAAAAACTGAAATCAATTAACATAATCCAATGATTTGCAGCATGATAAAATAAAGAAAGAAAGAACGTCACACAGAACAACATCAACAATAACCCATAGGTATGCAAACAAAATGCACCTAGCCTAACTGTATAATCATACATTCTAACCTCCCGTAGTTTTTACAATGAAAATCAAAAACTAAAAATTAAAAATAGAAATCTTAATCCACACCAAATGTAGAAACATGGGTATAAATAGTGCTCAAACTCACACTAACACGTACATAACTCATGCATAAAACCCAGCTCACACACATATAGATATAAATGTGTGCATAAATATGTATAAAGATTGGTTATAGACTTAAATGCAGACATATAAATAGAGATATGTACGCATACCCAAAATTCAGATAAACTGGCACCGTGTAAACCAATATAAAGTACTGAGACCATCAAGTAATAAAAAAAACTCCTTAATATACGGTAAATAAATAGGTGGTTAAATGAACAAGCAAGTGTATATATAATAAAATATGTATAAATATACACATCTATCCATATGTTCTAAAAAAAAATAACCATTTATCTAAGTTGTAACATTCTGATTTTATTCTGCGGAAGTCAATGGTGTACTATCAACGAAAGTGCTAAATTAAACTTTTTGGAGTCTTCACCGGCCGTGTGCTTCCTTTGTTTTAGTTGTTTTATTTATTTATTCACTTGCTTACTTATGAATCTGTTTCTGTTTTGACTCCTGTAATGAATAGTTATGAGTCCCAATTCAAATCAACTTATTATTGCATATTTTACTGAAATAAAATTTAGTGAAGGAACCATTAAACCTTTTTTTGGAGACTGTAGTGATATTTAGGCAAAATAAACATAAAATAAATGTTAATTATGAGAAGCAAAGCAGAAACATGCCCTGGGTAAAAAAAATGTATGTGCCCCTACATCCTGAAGCTGCATGGCTTTACAACCTTTGTATCTTCAGGATGAACTTCAGACTTAAAGCAAAATAGACTATTACTATAACATTTTCTAAAACAGATAACCTATTAATGGAAGATTTTCCTAATAAGATACCTAAATGAGCGTAATTTACTGACTCAACCCAGTCTGGGAAAACTGAGCTTTACTTGTCTTTCCTTTAAAATGCATTTCATTTTAAAGTTATTAGCCATACACTGACTCTAAATCTTTTAAGAACATCTCCCAGGTACTGCTAAAACATGCTGGCAAATTATTATCGAATGCTAGTAGAGCATCAAGGCTACACACCTCAACGTATAAGTCTTATACAATTAATTTATGAGAACTATATGATAGACATATATCTCAACTTCTTAACACAAGAAATAAGGACAAAGTCTAAAGTAATAGGAGGTCAAAAGCCCAAAAATAGGGACAGATTTTACATTTTGGTCTTATAAACTTAAGAAAATGTTAGAATAACAGGTTTTGTATTAGCATGCCTTTCTGGAGGATATGAAGTCTGAAACTCACATGCTTGCCATTATTTAGTGACTTCAGTCTTCAATGATTTACTAGAAAATCACAAATTTTATGAAAAGCAGGCCAAAAATATGAGGCAAAACTCTGGACTTTCTGTGAAAATCTGGACAGCTGAGAAGTAAGATGATACATATTCAGTGGGTTATCATTATTTATATAGCAGCTTGCATCATGGGGTCAAGGTCTTTGACTAAGTTAAATATTGTTTGGATTCTTTCATTAGAGGTGGAAATCTGTAAAAATGCAATTTTTGTACAGTTGAACTAAAACATTTTGTAAATACTGAAGATCTTTTGCTACTGTTATGTTATTGAGAGTGGTATGACAAACTGTTAAGCAGAGAGGTATTATTTATGCATTTCATTATATTCCTTTATTTCAAATGTTTTCATTCTGTGGTTATGTGTAATTATTTATTTATTTATTTATTTATTTATTTAATTGCTCAGAGCTGAAACAACATGAAAACACAAACACACACTTGTGCAGGGAGCACTAAATACATGGTTGCATTACCAGTAATATTAAATTTCAAAGGGCAGCTCACACCCCAAATAACATCTATTAATCCCCATAGGCATCATTGCACCCATATTTCCATATTCCCTTCACACATGACTTTGGCTGACATACAGTACCAGGTATCCCCCATCATCTTTAAAAACAATTACCCCCCACCCCTGTTTTAACTCATTGAATGCATTTCCTTTCTCCTGTTGCTCAAGAAATTACTTTATCCCTTATCAAATGCCCAAAGTGGGAGTAGTTTTACAGGGTTAACCATTTCTGCAATTTCTGCAAAGCAGTAGACTTCACTCTGTTGTCAAAAATAAAATCTAATTCAGGGATATTAACCACAGATATTAGTTAAAAATGTTAGCAATTAATGTGCGACAGACCCTTTCACAGTGGAACAGTGTGAAACACTGACATTTTGAGACTAAAAATGAGGACTGCTGCTCATAATGAGGTGTACTTGAGACATATGCTTCCAAAACAAGAGTGTTGCTGAGCATCTGGATAGATAATATTTGACTTATGAAACACATGTATCTCTTGATTAAAACATTTAAGGACATATCCCGACATCTAGCATTACATTTACACGCTGGACACATCATCCCAAGCTCTTCACAACTTAGATTAGGAAGAAACGTCGCTACACAACATCAGTGTGTTGGACTCATATGTAACAGCACCAGCTTGATATCTAACTAACTGCACAGCTAGTAGTGTGCAGAAGAAGAATGCACGAGTGGATGAGATGTTATAGTGAATCATATGAATGGGCTAAAAATGAATGTCGGAACTGCAATATTAGTTTGCTGAAACTTGATTTGCACCCGCACAGACATGCACATGCACAAGCGCACACGCTGTATATCCCATCCATTAAGGATGCACACATTTTAAGCTTTACATGACATTTTTCTATTTCAACAGTGTCTCATCTTGGGTCTTTTCTGTGAAAGTGTCATGATCTGGATGGATTACCTCAGTAATTAGATTCAAGAAATAGACAAATATAGTAATGTATATGTGTCTCCCACCTTGAACGAATGTAGTGTATGGAGAATGAAGACTGGGTTTCTGCCTAAAGTTTCTCTTGTTTTTAATCTTAAACTGATACAAGTAATGCAACAATTGGGTTAGTAATTTTGTATCAGGTCCCCCGTACCACCACACAGTCTCTTGAGCCCATCATCCACCAAAAAAACTTTTCTTATAACTAAAACACAAAAGGAAACATTAAAGAACTTATAACAAAAAAAAAGAAAAGAGCTGTGGGGAAACTGAACCACCAATAAACTCAAATAGACTTATTTTTGAGTAGTTTTTTTTCCTTTATTAGAACACAGAACTTCAGTTTATATTGAATTCATAATATGCATTACACCATGAAAGCTGACAAATAATTACCCATGTATACTGTTGCTTATAAAGTAAAGTTGTATGTACAATATTCTCCCGAGTCCCTCAGCAAGTTCGTGTTGTAACAGAAACAGTAAGGTAACAGTAAGTAAAAAGTATGACATGTTAACTTTTTTAAGCTTACCCCAAAAAATCAGGATTTCAAAGGGCCACTCAGGAATTTGTGGCACCCCATTATTTTGGCCTCATAACCATGAAATACTGAGGAATTTGGTATGGTTGAGAGGTTTGAATATGAATATAACATAGAAAAGTACTGCAATTGAAAACTAACCAAGCCAGTAAAGTTTATGTTTACATCTATCATTTTGCAAATAATAAAACTAATTTACATGAAATTCTTTGAAAATTACATAAATTCAACAGAAATATGAATAGCTAAAATCAAGTGAATCAAATAACCCTTCACAACAAACAACAAATATGTCCAATGACCAAATAATATATATGTAGGTTGTAATATGTAGTCTGCTTCACTGTCTATACTAAGTTTTCTTTAGTGTTTCCTTTTGAGAATGTTGGGTCAATAAAGCTTCCAGATCTTTATCAGTTTTTCCTGTCTTAGCTTCCAAACTTCCATAGGAATACTATCTATTCCTGGGGACTTTCCTGTGGATTGGTTAAACATCACCATTTTTATCTCATTTCCTCCTCTCCTGTTAGTAATTGAGCCTCACATACCTCTAACCTTGGCATATTTAATTCTTCCATTTGTATATTTTCTTGATTCAAACTTTCATTGAATTTCCAAATTTTTTCTAATATCTCTATAGGATCTCTTGTTATCTTCCTTGTTATAGGCTCCCTAAACTTGGCAAGAGCCCTTTCTACTTTCTGTTGCCTAAGTCATTGTGCTAAAAGTTTTGTGCCCTGGAGTTATTATCAAAAAACAGCTGCTTAACAAGAATTTTTCTAAACTCATGTATATTATCGAGGTAATCCTTTATTTTCTGTTTAGCATTCTACAGTTGCTCCTATTCCTGTTCTGTGAGATTCCCCCCATTCTGCAATAGTTTAACATTTGCCAGTTCCTCTAAATAATTCTTGTTACTTCTTAACCATATATCCCTTACTTTTATTCCACCCTATTTTTAACTCTACTTTAATTTTATCCCACTCCCTAGCTATATTTTCAGAAGAATTTTCTATCTTCTCCAATAGCTCCTGAATAATTTTCACTACCGATTCCTTAATATCCTTTCTTTTTAACGGATAGGTGGGAAAGTGACAGTGCTCATTTTT
Organism: Protopterus annectens; assembly: GCF_019279795.1. Classification (NCBI taxonomy): domain Eukaryota; kingdom Metazoa; phylum Chordata; order Ceratodontiformes; family Protopteridae; genus Protopterus; species Protopterus annectens. The sequence goes on from NC_056726.1 coordinate 27,641,061, forward strand.
ATTTCATTACTCTGTGTTTTTATTTTAGTTGTTATTGGAGCATGATCTGAAATAGTTATTGGGTGCTTATAAAGACTTTCAATTAAATGCATATGTTCCTGTGAAATGTAAAATCTGTCTAGCCTAGCCCAGTTTTTGTATCTTGGGAAACAATATGTAAATTCACTCCATACTCCTAGTACTGAATTCCTATCTTTCTTGACAAATATTTTCATAAATTTCTTCAAAAATCTACCCTCCTTTGTTATATTTTCCCTTCTAGGCCCCCCAGACACATCTTCACTGCTGCAAATCAAATTACAGTCCCCACCTATAAGTAATATTCCTTGCTGAAAGTTGATTACTTCTTCCAGAATTTTCTTAAGCTCTGTTATAGCAGTTTTAGGTAGACTATAAATAATACATGCCAGTGTAATCCTCCTCCCTTGCCAGTAGCCCCTTAGTACAATAAATCTACCATTATTTTCTTTTTTATCCTCTTCTATTACTATTGGAGTTCCTCTTGCAATTAATATAAGTACTTCCATTTTCCTTTGTCCCAGGTATTCCGCTGAATAACCATCCTGAAAACATTTCTTTATCAAATTCACGTGTTCAGTTTTTTTTTAAGTGTGCCTCCTGTAACATAGCTATTTGCATTCTACATTTACTATAGTTCACTACTCTTTCTTTTTTGTATTTATCTTTGAGACCATTGACATTTAAAGACTTTTAAAAACGTTACAGGAAGCTGTATTGTGTTAAAAAGTTATTATTCCCATATATTATGTGTAACAGCTTTTTGTTAAGTGCCTAGTTCCAGCTTTTGCATTACATGCATACAATCTTTGGCATGTTGATCGTTTATACAGTTGTTTCTTGTCATATCTATTTGAGCCTGTATCACACACTTTTTGTTTTATTGAAAGCCCTCAGAAAACACCTCTAATACCTCCATAAAGCCTATTAACGTAATACTAACACACAAAATTATGTACATCTTCAAATATTGACATTTTACCCTCATAATAGGAACATGTATTCCAAACTGACAGCCACACTCACAGGATTGGGTTAACCTAAAAGAAAGGTTATCCATGCCAAGATGTACGGCATAGCCTGTGTTTCTGCTAAGTGCTGTTTGGTTTCATTTTATCTTTGTAGCTCTCCCAGCTGGGAAACACTGAAATACATTCAGAAAACATTATCTCCTAGCCATTTCTCTTTATCATAGTGTCTCAATTGAGACATGAGGATGAGCTATAGATTTGCTACTAAGTATACATTTATTTGCTAGAAAAAAGCTTTATAATATTAGGTGTTCTTTTTCATTTACTTCCTTTCTCTTAAAACTTGTTACTAGATCAAGCTGAGGACATTAATCCAGTCATTCCCCTATGTTAGAATGAGAAAAAGTCCATCAATTTTTCTTTTGTCATACTCTCTTGACCAGACTTCTCTTCTTTTTTCTTGCATTGCAGTGCCTGCATTTCCTAAAACTGAACAAGGAGAAAGAGAGAAGAAGGGAGAACAGAAAAAAAAAAAAGAAACAAGAGTACCTGTTTACATTAGTATCCCCGTTGCACTTAAAAATTACTGAGAAATCTTTATAGTATGCAAAGAAAATCATGCCCTATAAAAATATTACTATTAAGAAAAAAAATGCTTTATTTACAGTTAACTTTCTCCCTCCTCTTCCCCTCTCCTGAGTATTTTTCCGAACATTAATGACATGAAGTATGGCATATACTTTACAGTCCCCTACAAGTTTAACAAAGTAAAAAGTCAAATATTTAAATATTTTCTTGTTCTGATATGTTTCACAAATATAATTATTGCTTTGTAATCCCACATTTGTCAGTTTCCAAGTTACTGCTTTCATTCCTGTTCATCTCCATCTCCAAAATCCTGTCTCTGCTTCATTTCCAGTGTCCTGTCAATTCTTTTAGTAAACTCTTGTGCTTTTTCCTTTTTTCAAGCATTTTCCTTTGAAACTTTGGAAAAGGTTTCACTAGCACAGTCTCTCTCTGGTCTTTATTACCAGAAGTACAAGAAGCAGAATCTTCTGTTTTGCAGCTCACTTTTTATTGGGTAAACTTTTGCATTTCCTCCTTATCATGTACTGCTTCAAAAATGGTTTTGTCCACCTGGGAAATAATATAATTTGAAGATAGCTGGGTACAGAAGTTTGAATCTCATACCTGCTTCTCATCATTTCCTGAATAGTGGAATAAATTTACTCCTCTTCTGCCTGGTATACAGTGAGTAATCATTCTCCATAAACACTCTACTTTCTCCCACTTTTAGTACTTTGTCCTTCTGCCACAGTTTTGTCAGAATCAGCTCCTATTGCTGGTAGGATTGCATATTTACTATTAAGGGTCTAGGTTGCTTTCTCGTAGCCAGGTTTAGGGCATACACATGATATGCCCTTTCAATTACCAACTCCTATAGTGGAATACCAGTCCAATTGCTTACTTGTGCTTTCATAAAATGAATACAGTATGTTCCTTCCAGCTTCTGTGGTATAGCAGAAAATCACAAATTTTATCTACGTGCTCTGTCCTCTAATTCTGGTATTTTTGAAACAAGTATAGTGCGGATTAGATATGTTTATGTTTGCTTTTGCTCTTGCACAACTCCAGGCTGACCATACTATGTTTTTGCTCTTTCTTTCCATGCTGTGCTTTCTATCTCAGTTCTCAATATCTACCTCTAATTAACACATGCTATCTCACATTTTTTATACATCAAGATTGCCAGGTATACTGTCGATTAGCTATGTTTTTGTTTAGCTAAAATTCACTGCTATATACACTGGGCAGGATTCACGAAGGCTTGCATGGAGTGTAAGAGACATGTAAGACTCCATGCAAGCCTCGCGATCCAGGAACAGCCCGAAACTCCATGTAAGAGACCAGCTAAAACATCTCTTACATGGACTGGGCGTGGATATGCTAAATACCTCACTTGCAGCTGAAAGGCATGCAAATGAGGTAGAGTAGCGATCCATGAAACAGAAAGCAGCCCGTGTAAGAGCCATTTTAGCTGCAGAAATGTACTCAGTTGACAACTGAGTACGTTTCTGCAAAAATCACAATGGAGCCATGTCAGCTCCAAATAAAGGGTGCATATGTGTCAGGCAGCATGCCAATGGCCAAATATGTGGCCATTGGCAAGGTACCCCAATGCAAATATGAAAAAAAAAATGTTTTTTTTTCGGCGATCGCCGATGTTTAAACTCAGCGAAACCCCACGCAAACGGGCTGCGCTGTATAAAACATAAAAATGAAGGTTATAAACCCACAAATGTGGGTTTTATGCAATACATGGATTTACAATGCAGGGACCAGCAGACCAAAAACAACATGGCCACCGTTTAGTGGTTGCTAAGCGGGGAAGCTGAGTCTAAGACATGTAACTAAGCATTAGTAGGCAATCTGATGTAAATGAGGGTTAGGATACTGAATCCCACTGTCACATAGCAAATGAGCACATTCTGAGTAGTGTAAGAGATACATAAGGGGGAGGAATAGAGTAGGAGATAGGTGACATCACAGGGGGGAAGAGTAGAAAGAAATGCAGTTCATTGGAGGTCAGTGTTACATGACAGATGTCAGACACAGATCATGGAAAGAGGAGTGCCACAAGATAAGCATGGGAAAGTCAAACAATGGAAGGTGTACACTGTTACTTACACCAAAGTTTCTTGCTGGGTGTGCATGTGCACATGTGCACTCCATGAGGCGCAGGGTAGGACAGTGTGCATGCGTGTAAGGCAGACTGAGCATGTTGGAGCATGTTGGTAGATGTTGAAGACTGTTAACGCTAGTGTGCGCACGTGTAGGGCAGACTGAGCATGTGGGAGCCTGTTGGCAGACTTGTAACACTGTTTGCGCTGGTGTGCGCGCATTTTAACCCGAATAAGCAGATTCTGAACCGTGTAAGCATGTGTGCATGCGTGTAAGCCACTGTGAGCGTGTTTTTGCTGGTATGCACTTAGCTCCCCCCTGAGGAAACATAAAGGAAAAAGGAAGCAACAGAATTAGTAGGAAGCTAGCAGGGAATACTGTTGGAGCTAGCAGGTGAAAACAATTAGAAGCAGGCAATTACACAGGCAGAATAGTAGCTCAGCCAAGCACTTAAAACTCTGCAAACAGCAGTGCAGGATGTATCTCTCAAGAGACACTGCAAGACAGGAGTAAGCTATTAGAAGTGAAAACTGAAAAAGCTGAACTCAGAGCAGAAATGCTAGGGGCTGCCATAGCTGTCATAAGGAGACATAGGCGACTTGCTGAGGGTGGTGACAATGCAGATGGTGCCAGACAACCCACAGTGAGGAGACGGAGAAGAGTGTACAGGCCCAGGATCACCTACCATGGGTTACATGAGCTGAAGATAGTAGAGCACTATAGAGTGGACAGAGACCTCCTGCAGCAAATTGTCAAGCTGTGCAGGCCACGCCTCACACACAGAACCAACAGAGGGGAACCCATCCCAGTGGAAACCAAGGTATGTGTTGGCCTAAGAATACTAGCAACAGGTACCTTCCAGAGATCAACTGGTGATATGATGGGGATATCACAGGCATCAGCCTCCAGGGTACTGCACCAGTTCCTGGATGCCATGTCAGCACATGTCGGTGATCATGTATATTTCCCCAATGCCCGTGAGGTATTGGCCAGCAATATGCGTCTCTTCCAGCAAATAGCAGAATACCCTGAGATAGTGGGTGCAATAGACTGCACGCACATACGCATCAAAGCACCAGCCAGTGAGCGGGGTAGGGCTTACATTAACTGCAAGGGCTTCCCCTCCATCAACTGCCAGGTCATGTGTGATGCCCAGGGCATAATAATGATTGTGTGTGCTGGCTGCCCTGGGAGCTACCATGAATCCCACATCTGGCATTTGACGCAGCTGTACCAGACATTTGCCAATGGGGACATCCCACATGGACACCTAGTGGGGGGTGCAGGTTATGCACTGGAGCCGTGGCTGATGACACCCATCAGAAACGCACACACACCTGAACAGGAACGCCATAATGAGGCACACGCACAAACACGTAATGTAATAGAGCGTGTGTTTGGGCTGCTCAAGTCATGGTTCCGGTGTCTGGACACATCTGGTGGAGCCTTGCAGTACTCACCAACTACATGTACCCAAATTGTCATGGTATGTGCTATGCTACATAATATGATCTTGCAAAAACAGCTGCAGCAGGACCAGCATAGGGCCGGGCCAAATAGCCCCCCACCATTGCCAAGGCCATCACAGGCAGAGCGTGACTCGGAGGAGGAACAACCTGAGCCTGCCCCAGTAGGCAGAAGGAGGCATGCCCAGTATGCCCTAGCCTTGGCAAAGAGGCAATGCATAGCACATACACTGGCTCAGTAGGAACCCTGGGAATGATACCCCTCTCTGACTCACTCATATAATAACATGGATGCCTAAAATGACATAACCTGCTCTCAAACATGTACAGGGAGTGTAATATGTGCATCCGACAGAGGCAGCCCTGCAGCACCACCTGAGGCATGAATGCCATGTGTTAAGTAATGTAATACCATGTACTATATGCACACTTGAGGACCCTGACTAACATCCACCCTCACCAAGCATGAAGCCACAATATGACGATGGGATGATCAATTGCAAGCATTGGCTGAAGTAATGCAGTAAGTCAAAGGGGAGCCAATGTGTGCCAGCCTGGGATGACATGCTGAGCATGACATGATGCACCACCTGCTAGGGGTGGCGTGCACCTATCAGTCCAGGCCTCATGGATACTGGCAAAGGCTGTCAGTACCCACAGCGTGCCCTGAATAGGTAAGGCTCAAAACACAAACCCACCTCCATAGGTACCACAAGGGATAAGAACCTAGATGTAATGTTACCCAATGCCAGAAGTCTAAACAGCAAGATGTATGCAGTGTAAATGCACCCAGTATGGAGAATGTTGATAACTGTCCTGTAACAGAAAACTGGGTCAAGGCTCACAACAGCACCCTAACACTACCAGGTTACACACCATACTGTGCTGTACAGCCTCAAAACATGGAACAAGCTACAAAAGGAGGGTGACTAGCAATAATTGTCAAGGATAACCACACCCCCATGTTGGTACCACAACAAGAAGCAGCATGGACTAGCCATGGTCAAGTAACAGTGGCTAAAACCGCTTCCCAGTATATAGCCTGCTACAGATGACCGTCCTAACACCAGGAACTGCACCTGGCCTATGTTGGAATACATGAATATATCAAGCCCCCCAAACCACATTATATTGGTTGACTGAAAATACCCAGACATACACTGGGAGCATTATACTAGCACCAACACTGTAGGAGAAAAGTTCCTAGAATCCATAAACCAAAATGCCCAGGAACAACGTACCACTCCCACAAGAGGGGTAAGCATACTGGGTGTGACAATCAGCAACATGGGTACTGGATGGCAAGATGAGAAGTGTATCCCTCACTGGTAAGACCAGACCATAGAGTAATCACATCGGATATACACATCCTGACCACAGTCCCTGGCCAGAAATCCACAGTGAAAAACATGTGTAAAGCATAAGTTGCACTCCTCCAAACTGATGTGGAATCCATTAAAGGCCCTGAGCATGTGCAAAATATGGGACACACCGCACAACCTGTTATACAGGCATTCCATGAACACAGTCAGGAATGCTTGGATTATGCAATCACAAATAACAACAAGACACAATGCCATACACGCAGGCATCTGGTATGCTGGACTCCAGCCACTACCAAACCATGCAAGAGAATGATGAAGCTACTACATGATAGAGCAAACATAAAAAGGGAAGTAATCACTGATCAGTAGTATGGCAATAAAATATGTCCACACATACAATCCACTAAGGCCAGCTACAACAAGTAGAAACTGTGAATCCTGAGGCAATGTTACACCTGCCCCAAGTACACAGACAACCCTCAACACCCCCCAATAAATACAAATATATGTGAGAGATGCAACCATTTATGCAAACCGGAGGCTGAGCTCCCTCAACTCAATACTGTCAAAACTAGTCAGGAGCAGAAGGTAACCACACACACCACAAACCCAGTCCCACATAGACCTATCACAACTGTAAACCTAACACATAAACACAGAAAAACATTCCCGGAGGCCCTAATTAGAAACACACCACATCAACAGAGGCCTCCAAAGCAGACCCCCAAGTAACCACAACCTCCAAACATAGCACATGCAACACATAGTACACAAAGCTGGTGTGCCAAACAGTCACAGGCCAGAAGGACAAACAGCATGCCTGATACAGTTGTAATAGGTGACTCTATAGGCAGACACATTGCTGTCCCACTCACCAGACTGAACAAGGGAAAGGGTACAGTAAGCTGCCTGTAGGCTGCTACAATACGCCACATAACACAAGTACGCAGGTCACCCCAAAGCAAGTAGAAATATGATGCAGTCATTGTCCATGCTGGTGTGAATGACCTGAGTTGTACCTCCCTGGACTACATGAAAAGAGACATGGATGAGCTCTCTGAGTATGTACTCCAAGCCGGTATGACACTGGCCGTTTGCAGCATCCTACCCTCACCATGAATGATGCCACAGTACAAACACAGAATGATCAGCTTTAACAGGTGGCACAATTACAGCTGTCAGTCCAAGAGGATCTAATGTCCGTCTGCTTGAGATGTCATGCATGACAAGCCATGCTGCTCTTCCAGGGATGGCTTGCACCTGTTACCCCTGAGCGTCTGGATATTGGATAAGGCTTTTGCCACCTCCATAGAGCCGTACGTAGGCAAGGCTGAAAAGACTAACCCACCACCCTAGAAAACATAAGTGTTAAGAAACATAAGGGTAATGCTGACCAATGCCAGATGTGTAAACCGCAATATGCATGCTCCTGAGGCCCTCCCCAGTATGGAGAACATCGATGTCTGTGCAGTGACAGAAACCTGCTGCAAGCCTACTGACAGCACACCAGCACTACCAGGTTACACCTCATATCATGCGTTATGGCCCCAAAACCTGGACCAAAATATAAAAGGAGGGGGAGTATCCATATGCAGCACAGACACCCATACGTCCAGGTAACTGACATTGCACAAAGAATCGGAGACCACCCATGTGCACCTAACTGTAGTCAAAACTGCTGTACAGTCTGTAGCATGCTACAGACCACACACTCACACACAGGAACCCCACCCAGATGTCCTGAAGACACTGGACAGTATGAATGTCCCACCAAATACCAAACAAGGTACTCACAAATTACCACATAGGTGGTAAACCATTAAGTATGCAAGGAGTAATCAGGGACCTAGGGACACAAGTGGACAGTAACCTGTTATGTGACACTCACATTGGCAATGTGGCTAGGAAGACTGTCTATATTGGACACCATAACATGAAAGGATTCACATCTATGTCAACAGAGGTCATTGTGTCCCTGTACTGTTCTGTTATCAGACCCATAATCTAGTACAATGCCTCATTTGGGATGTACCTTACCTGACACCTGCAGCGGTTAGAAAGACCTCAAAGGTACCTCACCAAGAGGATAAAGGGTCTCAAATATATGTCATATGCTGCCTGGCTGTAGACACCCCAGCTGAATGCAGTCACATACTGCTTACACAGAGGTATTGTATGTCTGTTGTACAAGGCCATGTCCAACACAGGAGTAATGGACATGCTCCACCCCAGAAAAAAACAAATCCATTGGAGCTGTGAGAGTGACAGATGTCAACCCCAACACATAATGAAATAGGATGTGCTGGAGGGACAGATACATAACCCAGAGGCTCCCCACACCCTGGAACAGGATCCCACTCCATGTTAGGCAGAGCCCCTCACTGACACTCCTCAACAGGAATATTGCCAAGTGGATGGATGATCGTAGATGTACACTGGGGGTCTTCACTGTGTCACGTCCAGACAGAGGCACAGTAAAGTAAATCATAAATGGCCATAATATTCACATAGCAAGGGGTGGCGAAAGACACACACACCCTGGCTAGGCTTACAAATGCCCTAGGGTGGATAGCCTAGTATGAACCTATGAACCTATGAAGATACCAATTGTACAGGACACTAAGGATAATCCCAAGGCTTACTCAACTGATGGTAGGAACCGTGTTTGTAATTCACAGATATGCTCTGAATCACACAAATATTACAAACAACATACCAAACACACACACACATTGCCAACATACAACCTGACAGGTGCACTGCAAACCCCCCCCCCCCAGAATGCAAAATATCTATCCCAGCGGACTGCTGGCCCCCTAACATTGCAGATGCTGAGGTAACAGCCAACATCTACAAAGCAAAACACACAGCAACAATGGTATGAGATGGTGTCCTGGGCTGAGTCCAACATGGACTACAAGAAGAATGGAATGCCAAATCACACTACTGCTCAATGTCAGCCTTACCACAGGATATGTACCCAAAGAGCAGTGTACAACAACAGTAGTCCTTCTCAACAAAGGTGTTGCCTGAATGGATACTGCAAACTACCACCCCAGAATCCTGACAAGCTTGGTCTGCACAGCTATGGAAAGGATCAGCATGTACCGCAGACATAAAGATATCGGGGACCTACTGACACCGGACCCTACACAGTGTGGCTGTTGTAAGTGCAGATCCTGCCCCTAAACATGTTTGACCCATTTGAAACAGTCATTAAGGTCATTGATGAGGGCAATGTGGTCCACACAGCATAGCTGGACCTTGCAAATGCTTCCAGACAATACCCTATGTGTTCAGTATAGATATGTTCACCAGCTTAAATATAAACCCCTATGTCAGTAGAGGGGTTGCAAACCAGACCAAGGACAGAACTGACATGGTCAGACATGCTGCAGCCATGTCAGACTACAAACCAGATATAAGTGGCATCCCACAAGGCTTGGTCCTGGGACCTCCCTCATTTCGTATACATGTCCCATAGGTACAGGCCAACATGGAAGGACTGTGACTGAACATGTATAGAGAGGACTACAAACTGCACACCATATCTGACCCCCAGCTGACAAAAGGATCCCACAAAAGGGCCACATAGAAACAGACAACTGGTGCCATAGCCATGTCAGCAAGCTAATTGCAGAAAAGTGTATAGTCAACCCCCGTGGATATACAGTAAGTGCCCACCAATTACCACACAGGTGTTAACCCATTACGTATCTAACATGTAATGAGAGACCTGGGGACACAAGGTGATAGATATCCTGCATTGGACAAACATGTGGCTGTAGTGTTCACAGAAACATACCATATACCCACCTAATCATGAAGGTTGTCAGATCTAGATAAGGGGAGGTCATTGTGGCTCTGCAGTCATCCTTCATCAGCGTTACAATTGACTACAATAGCCCCTGTGGGATGTATCTCAGCAGACACCTCCATCAACTGTAAAGTCCCCAACAGTACCTCACCAGGAGTAGCAAAGAGCTTGAACAGATGCCATGTGTTGCCTGATTAAACAAACTGCATCTCCACACACTGCCATACTGCCCACCCAGAGGCAAGCTGTACCTGATGTATAAAGCCATGTCCAAGCTGGAATCAATGAACATGCTGCACCTTGTACAATCTGAATGGCAGTGAGCTATGCACATGAGAGACCTGAACCCCAGCACTGACATACATAGGACAAGCTGCACTGAATGATCCATAACACAGAAGCCACCCCCACTCTTGAGTAAACTCCCAGTACAGGTTAGCTAGAGAGTCACCCATCGACACTCCTCAAGAGGAATCTTGATGAGTGGATGGGAGATGGTAGGTTTACCCTGGGTATCACTGTTATGTCACAGGTAGACGGAGGCACAGTATACTAACCATGACATATGTCATGGCAAACTCCAGTTACAATGTGTGTCGAAGGACAAACACACTCTCTGACTAGCATTAGAAATGGCCTAGGGCACATCGCTAGTGTTTGCCAATGTCCACCTATGTTGTGGAATACACTACCAATGTTGGACAAGCCTGGTTTAGGTAGTCCATATCTGAACATAATGCAACATGGGCATATGTGCACAACTGGCCCCTAAACAGTCTGTTGTGCTCACTATGAAGATTTAAAGCAGTGATAGGACTAAAGCCCAGGATACTGTCCACCACAGTGAAGGTACTAAACCAGTGCATTATATGGTACTACAGTGTTAAGTCAGTATGAAAGGATGTTGACAACTGTATGCACAGTATCCCATGCAAACCCTGCAGGCACAGCATAATCCCTGTTGTGTTCAGACACAAAGCAGTTGGCCAGTAAGTACACAACATGACACCCAACACACAACCATAAATGTGAGATATTGTTGAAGTTCACACTCATCCAAATATGTGGTGGACTGCAGAGTTCAACATATGGAAAGCTCACACTGGGCATGCTCGCACACTTTGATAAATGAGACATATGTCAGACAACATGCCATGGAAAGGCTGAACTGGGCATGCTCACACACTTAGGCCATATCTCCGTTTAGCAGTTGGCCACACATATCTGGTATTTGTACGTATCATTCCAGGAACCAACCACATCACAGCAATCTGCCCAGTGCATACAGTTAAATGACTACAGAGACATAAGTGATATAGTGGATCCCCCTCATATTCAAACATCTTCCACAGATACACAAGTTGTTCATAGAAGCAGGGAATGCTATGGCAATAAAGACCTGCAAACAGTCTATCAGCAACAAATATTGTGCATCTGACAATTAAACATATGGGTGTAGAGGTCAATACTAGGCTGTTGCCCTAGGGAATGACAGCTTAGCCAGAGTGTGCTTGGCATCTGCATCCCCAGTACAGTAGGCTACTGTGCCACTGTAAAGTAGGTCACATAAGGCATCGTGTGAGGCTACTGTGCTGTGCCTCTGTCAAGCAGGGGCACAGTGGAGATCCCAGGGTTTGAATGTGCTAAGCCACATCCATGTTGTTGGTCTGTGCTGGAAGAGGGTTGCTGAGGACCTCTAACAGTAAGTGGGCGTCAATAACAGACTGAGGGGAGCCCTATCTGCATTGTCTGGACAATTCCACTGTCAACACTGTGTTGTGATGATTATGTGAGATTGAAGTGTCGTGCCGGTACTGTTCAGAGATGTCCTCCCTCTGTGGGCTACAACTCTGCAATGTATTAGCTCACTCTGTCTGTTGGACAGCTCATATATGGCTGGTGTACACCTGACAGGTGTCCTGTTGTGGAGCAGTCATGGGTATATGTGGGATAGCATGATCAATGCAAACCTTACACATGCTCATAGAATGCAATTGTCAAGGATTATGCAGAGTGGCCAGTATAGTCCCCCAGCATGGGTCCTTTGAAGTCTTCCACCCCAGTCTTCACAAGTGTAGAGTCTGCCTGTGCTAAATATAGCTTGTTTGCAGTGACAACCTTGCCTGGGGGTGGGGATGGGATATGGATGTCCAGGGAAAGGTGGGTATGGTCAGATATCAACAATGGTGGTCTACCTCTGGTGTGGAACAGTGAGTACCCATGTTGCAGATGGACAGGTGCAATATGTATTCCCCCATGTGGCTGTGGTGAGTGGTTTTGCCATAGCACATGGACCCACAAATTGTAGTGGCTGTAGGGTAATGTTGTAGAGGCCTGAGTAGTTCCCACACACAATATGCCTGTACCTGATGTTAACAACTGGAATGGTGTATGTGAACACCTGCATATCCCGGCACTGTTCCCAGGGAAGCAAAGTGTGTGTCCTGGATGTGGGAGGGGTGTTCTGGACTGGTTGTGTTGTGTGTTACAGGTCCTGTGGTCACGAAGCATGGTATAGAACATAACCTGCCAGTGCGATGTGCATATCAGACCCTGAAGTAGGTGGCTGCAAATGCATATATATGCTATCCCCCACCTGACAGGTAGTACTAGATGTACATACCTCTGTAGAAATAAAGATATCAGCACCCTATAAATACAGCAGGTGCAGAACAAATGCCCAGTAATTCGGATAGTGCGCTCTGCTAATGCATCTCCCTCAAGTGTCATAATATAGTTAGGTAGGAGTTTGAACCATGCAAATGCTCAGTGTGTGTGTGTGTGTGTGTGTGTGTGTGTGTGTGTGTGTGTGTGTGTGTGTGTGTGTGTGTGTGGGTGAGCGGGGTTGTTGTGTGTGCAAGCCTGTGTGAGGGAAATGTCCCTTTTGGCAACTGGGAAAACACTCTACAGGATGCACATTCCCCTTTCTAAACACTGATGATGTCAGCACCCTATAAGTACAGCAGGAGAAGGGTAACTTCCCAGTAATGTGAATAGTGAGCTTTGCTAATGCGTCTGTCTCGAGTGTCATAACATAGTGAGTTAGGGATTTGAATCCTGCAAATGCCTGGTGTGTGGAGGGGGGATAGTGTGTGTGTGCAAGTTTGTGTGAAGGAAATGTCCCTTTTGGCAACTGCGAAAACACTCTACAGGATGCACATTCCCTTTCTAAACACTGATGATGTCAGCACCCAATAAGTACAGCAGGAGAAGAGTAACCTCCCAATAATGCGAATAGCATTCTCCGCTAATGCGTCCGTCTGAAGTGTCATAACATAGTAAAGTAGGGGTTTGAATTCTCCAAATACCCAGTGTGTGTGCAAGCCTGTGTGAAGGAAATGTCCCTTTTGGCAACTGGGAAAACACTCTACAGGATGCACATTCCCCTTTCTAAACACTGATGATGTCAGCACCCTATAAGTACAGCAGGAGAAGGATAACTTCCCAGTAATGCGAATAGTGTGCTCCGCTAATGCGTCTGTCTCGAGTGTCATAATATAATTAAATAGGGGTTTGAATCCTGCAAATACCCAGTGTGTGTGGAGGTAGGTTAGTGTGTGTTCAAGTCTGTGTGAGAAAAATCCCCCTTTTGGCAACTGGGAAAACACTCTACAGGATGCACATTCCCCTTTCTAAACACTGATGATGTCAGCAACCTATAAGTACAGCAGGAGAAGAGAAACCTCCCAGTAATGCAAATAGCACGCTCCGCTAATGCGTTTCTCTCAAGTGTCATAACATAGCTAGGTAGGGGTTTGAATCCTGCAAATGGCAAGTGTGTGGATGAGGGGAGTGTGTGTGCTTGCAAGTTCGTATGAACGATATGTGCATTTTGGCAATTAGGAGAACACACGACATGATGAACGTTACCCATTTCAAACACTGATGATGTCAGCACCCTATAAGTACAGCTGGAGAAGGAACACCTCCCAGTAATGCGAATAACGCATTCTGCTAATGCGTCTCTCTCAAGTGTCATAACATAATTAGATAGGAGTATGAATCCTGCAAATGGCAAGTGTGTGTGTTTGGATGAGGGGAGTTTGTGTGTGTGCAATTCTGTATGAAAGACATGTGCTTTTTGGAAATCAGGAGAACATACTACATGATGCACATTACCCTTTCCAAACACTGATGATGTCAGCACCCTATAAGTACAGCCGGAGAAGAGGAACCTCCTAGTAATCCGAATAGTGTGCTTCGCTAATGCGTCTCTCTCGTGTCATAACATAGTTAGGTAGGGGTATGAATCCTACAAATGGCAAGTGTGTGTGTGTGTGTGTGTGTGTGTGTGTGTGTGTGTGTGTGTGTGTGTGTGTGTGTGTGTGTGTGTGTGTGTGTGTGTGTGTGGGGTAGTAGGGTGTGTGTAATTGCAAGTGTGAGAGAACAGTTCCTTTTGGCAACTATGTGTGTAATTGCAAGGGGTAGTAGGGTGTGTGTAATTGCAAGTGTGAGAGAACAGTTCCTTTTGGCAACTATGTGTGTAATTGCAAGTGTGAGAGAACAGTTCGGGGGGGGGGGGTAGTAGGGTGTGTGTAATTGCAAGTGTGAGAGAACAGTTCCTTTTGGCAACTATGTGTGTAATTGCAAGTGTGAGAGAACAGTTCCTTTTGGCAACTATGTGTGTAATTGCAAGTGTGAGAGAACAGTTCCTTTTGGCAACTACTACAATACACCAGATGCTGCATATCCAGTTCCTTTTGGCAACTATGTGTGTAATTGCAAGTGTGAGAGAACAGTTCCTTTTGGCAACTATGTGTGTAATTGCAAGTGTGAGAGAACAGTTCCTTTTGGCAACTATGTGTGTAATTGCAAGTGTGAGAGAACAGTTCCTTTTGGCAACTATGTGTGTAATTGCAAGTGTGAGAGAACAGTTCCTTTTGGCAACTATGTGTGTAATTGCAAGTGTGAGAGAACAGTTCCTTTTGGGCAACTATGTGTAATTGCAAGTGTGAGAGAACAGTTCCTTTTGGCAACTATGTGTGTAATTGCAAGTGTGAGAGAACAGTTCCTTTTGGCAACTATGTGTGTAATTGCAAGTGTGAGAGAACAGTTCCTTTTGGCAACTATGTGTGTAATTGCAAGTGTGAGAGAACAGTTCCTTTTGGCAACTATGTGTGTAATTGCAAGTGTGAGAGAACAGTTCCTTTTGGCAACTACTACAATACACCAGATGCTGCATATCCAGTTCCTTTTGGCAACTATGTGTGTAATTGCAAGTGTGAGAGAACAGTTCCTTTTGGCAACTATGTGTGTAATTGCAAGTGTGAGAGAACAGTTCCTTTTGGCAACTATGTGTGTAATTGCAAGTGTGAGAGAACAGTTCCTTTTGGCAACTATGTGTGTAATTGCAAGTGTGAGAGAACAGTTCCTTTTGGCAACTATGTGTGTAATTGCAAGTGTGAGAGAACAGTTCCTTTTGGCAACTATGTGTGTAATTGCAAGTGTGAGAGAACAGTTCCTTTTGGCAACTATGTGTGTAATTGCAAGTGTGAGAGAACAGTTCCTTTTGGCAACTATGTGTGTAATTGCAAGTGTGAGAGAACAGTTCCTTTTGGCAACTACTACAATACACCAGATGCTGCATATCCAGTTCCTTTTGGCAACTATGTGTGTAATTGCAAGTGTGAGAGAACAGTTCCTTTTGGCAACTATGTGTGTAATTGCAAGTGTGAGAGAACAGTTCCTTTTGGCAACTATGTGTGTAATTGCAAGTGTGAGAGAACAGTTCCTTTTGGCAACTATGTGTGTAATTGCAAGTGTGAGCGAACAGTTCCTTTTGGCAACTATGTGTATGTGTGTAATTGCAAGTGTGAGAGAACAGTTCCTTTTGGCAACTACTACAATACACCAGATGCTGCATATCCAGTTCCTTTTGGCAACTATGTGTGTAATTGCAAGTGTGAGAGAACAGTTCCTTTTGGCAACTATGTGTGTAATTGCAAGTGTGAGAGAACAGTTCCTTTTGGCAACTATGTGTGTAATTGCAAGTGTGAGAGAACAGTTCCTTTTGGCAACTACTACAATACACCAGATGCTGCATATCCAGTTCCTTTTGGCAACTATGTGTGTAATTGCAAGTGTGAGAGAACAGTTCCTTTTGGCAACTATGTGTGTAATTGCAAGTGTGAGAGAACAGTTCCTTTTGGCAACTATGTGTGTAATTGCAAGTGTGAGAGAACAGTTCCTTTTGGCAACTATGTGTGTAATTGCAAGTGTGAGAGAACAGTTCCTTTTGGCAACTATGTGTGTAATTGCAAGTGTGAGAGAACAGTTCCTTTTGGCAACTATGTGTGTAATTGCAAGTGTGAGAGAACAGTTCCTTTTGGCAACTACTACAATACACCAGATGCTGCATATCCAGTTCCTTTGGCAACTATGTGTGTAATTGCAAGTGTGAGAGAACAGTTCCTTTTGGCAACTATGTGTGTAATTGCAAGTGTGAGAGAACAGTTCCTTTTGGCAACTATGTGTGTAATTGCAAGTGTGAGAGAACAGTTCCTTTTGGCAACTATGTGTGTAATTGCAAGTGTGAGAGAACAGTTCCTTTTGGCAACTATGTGTGTAATTGCAAGTGTGAGAGAACAGTTCCTTTTGGCAACTATGTGTAATGAATT
>NC_056726.1:27700238-27790238 GCF_019279795.1 Protopterus annectens
CAAGTGTGAGAGAACAGTTCCTTTTGGCAACTACTACAATACACCAGATGCTGCATATTCCCGGTAGTAGGGTGTGTGTAATTGCAAGTGTGAGAGAACAGTTCCTTTTGGCAACTACTACAATACACCAGATGCTGCATATTCCGGGTAGTAGGGTGTGTGTAATTGCAAGTGTGAGAGAACAGTTCCTTTTGGCAACTACTACAATACACCAGATGCTGCATATTCCCGGTAGTAGGGTGTGTGTAATTGCAAGTGTGAGAGAACAGTTCCTTTTGGCAACTACTACAATACACCAGATGCTGCATATTCCCGGTAGTAGGGTGTGTGTAATTGCAAGTGTGAGAGAACAGTTCCTTTTGGCAACTACTACAATACACCAGATGCTGCATATTCCCGGTAGTAGGGTGTGTGTAATTGCAAGTGTGAGAGAACAGTTCCTTTTGGCAACTACTACAATACACCAGATGCTGCATATTCCCGGTAGTAGGGTGTGTGTAATTGCAAGTGTGAGAGAACAGTTCTTTTTGGCAACTACTACAATACACCAGATGCTGCATATTCCCGGTAGTAGGGTGTGTGTAATTGCAAGTGTGAGAGAACAGTTCCTTTTGGCAACTACTACAATACACCAGATGCTGCATATTCGGTAGTAGGGTGTGTGTAATTGCAAGTGTGAGAGAACAGTTCCTTTTGGCAACTACTACAATACACCAGATGCTGCATATTCCCGGTAGTAGGGTGTGTGTAATTGCAAGTGTGAGAGAACAGTTCCTTTTGGCAACTACTACAATACACCAGATGCTGCATATTCCCCGTAGTAGGGTGTGTGTAATTGCAAGTGTGAGAGAACAGTTCCTTTTGGCAACTACTACAATACACCAGATGCTGCATATTCCCGGTAGTAGGGTGTGTGTAATTGCAAGTGTGAGAGAACAGTTCCTTTTGGCAACTACTACAATACACCAGATGCTGCATATTCCCGGTAGTAGGGTGTGTGTAATTGCAAGTGTGAGAGAACAGTTCCTTTTGGCAACTACTACAATACACCAGATGCTGCATATTCCCGGTAGTAGGGTGTGTGTAATTGCAAGTGTGAGAGAACAGTTCCTTTTGGCAACTACTACAATACACCAGATGCTGCATATTCCCCCAGTAAACACAGGTGATGTCACCACACTATCAGTACAGCCAAACAGGGCTAATTGCCCAGTAATGCCAATAGTGCTCTCCGCTACTGGATCTATTACCAATGTCAGAGCACAGATAGGTATGTTTTGGAAACCCACAACTGCCACGTGTGGTTGTGTCACACAAAATGACCATGTGTGGGTTGTTGTTCATAACAATGCATGACACTGCTTAAACCAGCAATGGCAATGCACACATGATGTATGTGTGTGACACATACACATATATACCTGTGACCTTCAGTAGTTACCATGTCTGACACGTGCCTCAAATGGATAAATGGTATTTGCAATGCATAACATTATGACTGTGTCTTACTGTGCAGGGGCCGCATGTGGTATGTGTATATACAGTGTGAGTTGTATATGGTATCATCCTAACAGCGGGGGATACACATCTGGTCTGGGCCATATAGTCTACATGTAGTCGATG
Organism: Protopterus annectens; assembly: GCF_019279795.1. Lineage (NCBI taxonomy): Eukaryota > Metazoa > Chordata > Ceratodontiformes > Protopteridae > Protopterus > Protopterus annectens. The sequence continues at coordinate 27,701,862 of NC_056726.1, forward strand.
AACAGGTGCTGCATGATCCCACCTGTTTGGGAGTGGTAACATGTTGTTCCACTGCAATTCAGTGACTACATGCTGGGAACCTTTCAGCTAGTGTGTTGTAGCTACAGTAATGCTCACACACAATGTTTGGCTGGATGCAGTCCAGCCATATAAAGACATATCTAGAGACTGTCATATTCCCAGTGTTGTTAGGGAGGACAGGTGGGTTTCCTGTGTATGGGAGGGTTGTGTGTGCCAGGCTATGAACCAGAAGGCAGTCCAACACACTGTTAGCTGCTCATGGATAGGCCCTGATGCTTTGTGCTGTGCCAACAACCTGGAGGTGTGTGTATCTGTGGTGCCTTGAGATACCACCCCCCTGTTCATGTGTGTTACATGTGTAGGGGACGACAGGCATGGTATGAGGTATAACCTGGCAGTGATGGGTTGCACCTGTGAGCTGTGAATCAGGAATCTGTTACTGCACAGATATTGCAGTTTACCATGCTGAGGACAGTGTCCAGTGCATGCATCTTGCGGTGTACACTGCTGGTGTTGTGTAGCATTACTGTTAGTGTCCTATCCCGTGTGATACCTGTGGAGGTGGCTCTGTAATCTGTGTCCTGCAGCAAAAGGCACTATGTGTGCATCAAGGGGCTTCGCCAATATACAATGGCCCATGGGTGTCACGTGCAAGCTGTCCCTCGCAAATCAAAGTGGCTTCCCTAGCATGTAAGCACACACTGACAGCTATTGGATACCCTATGAATGACATTGGAGATTGATCAGAATGTAGACATAGCACACCCTTCCTACATATTGCGGTAGCATACCTGGTGAGGGTATGATTGCAACCAAGGTCAGGCTCATACTGGCCCATGCCACATGCTAAGAGAGCCCTTCTATGTTCCCTATCATGTAGTCCAGGGAGGTACGTCTCAGGTCATCCATAGTGGCATGGACAATGACTGAGTCATATGTGTCCATGCCTCTGACTGACCTGTATGCATTTGTTTTGTGGTGGACCATAGTGCCCCACGGGCATATCACTGTGACCTTCACCATGTACAGCCTGTTGAGCGGGACCCCACTGCAGCGGCCAAGAGAGGTACCTGACACATCTATAGCAGGTGTGTTGTGTAGCCCTACAGGCTGTGAGTGTGTGGCACACGGGATTTGTGTGCCATGTGTGGCATGTGCTCTGTTCTGACTTAACGTATGCCTGTGTGCCAGCTGCGGAGGTGTGTGATGCTCAGGCAGGATGCTATTCTGAGGCTCCGAGTATGCCCCAGTGTGTTCTGATTGCTGTTAGTACAGGTCTATTTCAGACTAGTATTGTAGTCACTGTAGTAGGTCATGCCACCTGACAGGGTATGGCAGTACTGGGTTCAGAGTGCTCAGTCCCCAGATTGGCTATGTGGTTGCATCTCACACATGTGTTGTACGTTCCTGGCCAGGGAGGAGGGTTGACTGCATACATGTGGCAGCTGTGACATTGCCACATGACTCACATAAACCACAACTGGACCATAGAGGTGATTCACAGGTTACCTTTGCACATGCTACCATAGTAGTGTGATTGCCATTGTGATTACCAACACACAGGGCCAATGGGGAACAACATACTGAAGGTGAGTATGTGTGGGTGTACTGCTACTGATTTCATAGTGCTGGCATATATGACTGCACACGTGGTAAATGGATAGGCCATAGCACACCCTTCCTACATATTGTGGTAGCATACCTGATGAGGGTATGATTGCAACCAAGGTCAGGCTCATACTGGCCCATGCCACATGCTAAGAGAGCCCTTCTATGTTCCCTATCATGTAGTCCAGGGAGGTACATCTCAGGTCATCCAAAGTGGCATGGACAATGACTGAGTCATATGTGTCCATGCCTCTGACTGACCTGTATGCATGTGTTTTGTGGTGGACCATAGTGCCCCACGGGCATATCACTGTGACCTTCACCATGTACAGCCTGTTGAGCGGGACCCCACTGCAGTGGCCAAGAGAGGTACCTGACACATCTGTAGCAGGTGTGTTGTGTAGCCCTACAGGCTGTGAGTGTGTGGCACACGGGATGTGTGTGCCATGTGTGGCATGTGCTCTGTTCTGACTTAACGTATGCCTGTGTGCCAGCTGCGGAGGTGTGTGATGCTCAGGCAGGATGCTATTCTGAGGCTCCGAGTATGCCCCAGTGTGTTCTGATTGCTGTCAGTGCAGGTCTATGTCAGACTAGTATTGTAGTCACTGTAGTAGGTCATGCCACCTGACAGGGTATGGCAGTACTGGGTTCAGAGTGCTCAGTCCCCAGATTGGCTATGTGGTTGCATCTCACACATGTGTTGTACGTTCCTGGCCAGGGGGGAGGGTTGACTGCATACATGTGGCAGCTGTGACATTGCCACATGACTCACATAAACCACAACTGGACCATGGAGGTGATTCACAGGTTACCTTTGCACATGCTACCATAGTAGTGTGATTCCATTGTGATTACCAACACATAGGGCCAATGGGGAACAACATACTGAAGGTGAGTATGTGTGGGTGTACTGCTACTGATTTCATAGCACTGGCATATATGACTGCACACGTGGTAAATGTCAGGTAAGTCATATGCAATGTGTCACAGGCAACGTACATGAGAACAGGACAGACAGTGGCGTTCTGTCAGGTGGAAAATTGACATACGTATAGTACGCTATGCAGATGTCACTAGGAATTCACAGAAGCTCTGTAAATCTGCATTGCAGGTGGAATCAGTGTTCCAGGGAACCTCAAGCAAACATGCATGCAAACAAAGCTACAGTAAGCAGGGCTAGAAGTAGTCCATTGTACGACAAAGAAGGGGTAACACTTCCAGTAGGTAACAGTGCAAATATGCAGGCACTATCAACATGTACCCAGGAATGCACAGCTCAGATGTCCATGGTAGAACTGATATTATTTAATATTTAATTTATTTTAAATTAAATTGGTACTGCACACATATCAACATGTGCAAACATCCACATTGCATAGTCGTTGTGGGCAACATGCCACCAATAGTGTACATGCCCATCATTGCGTATCACTACTTGCATTAGCTTCTCCCCTGTGCTACCTATGTATGTGGCTATCTGTTGACATCCTTACCACCAGTATGCAATAATGTGCAGCTGTTACACTATGGTACTTACTATGGGTGTAGATAACAATTCAGGACAGTCATACAGTTACTGCATCAGGCATGCTAGGATATACACACAATCATATCAGCACACTGTACTGTTACCAACATGATACTAGTAATACACTTCTATGTAGTCACCCTGTGCATCAGCAACATGTTAACCTGTTCCTGCACTGATGTCGGAGATTGCAGGAGGTGGCACAGTTTCATCATATGCACAGGGTGTGAATTAGGTATGCCTGAGTCTGCCACTGATACCACCAATTGACATGTATGTGTATGTGTGTTGGTGAGGGACAGCAGTACAGGGTGGGGCACTGTTGGTGCAGTGTGTGCATGTATGTGGTAGCCCTAGGTGTTAACATTTCGCATGTGTGTATACATGCACACAGTTCCACCTCATGGCTGCCATATACTGGGGTTTGTGGACAGCCACAGACTGCACCTGGCAGGTCATACAGATCAGTGTCTGTGGGCATGGACACGGTACCTGTGCCTGGCAGGGGTGCTACGGACCATATCCAGTACTAAGCCAGACTGGGTACTGTCATCAGAAGCGGGAGTTTGTTGACTGGACACAGGTCCCTGTTGGGACTGTCCAGAACCACGTGCACGTGGTCCCCTGGGGGTGGTCTGATGACAGCACAGACCCAGCATTGCTGGGGCTGCTGCTGGCACTATGGGGGTGTCTGCGGGCCTGTTGTCATCCATGCCGACTGCCAGCTGCTGCTGTTGCTGGCATACGGCCACGTCGATGCCGCAAACGTCCACCATTGCCCTGGCTCATGGACATGTGGTTGTGGAACTGCTGTAATATGTCCCCACAACGTCTGTCTATGACATCGGTGAAATTACGGATAGCATCCACGATGTCACGCATACTGTCAGTCATGGATGTGCGGCATGCTCTCGGCTCCCTCAGACCCTGTCTGGTGTACCTTTCCATACGTGACTGTGCCTGCATGACAGCACAAAACATAGCTGAGGTTGACAGACCTCTTTGGGCATGTCTGCCAGAGGCAGTACGCCCACGGATGCTCCCACGAGAACCCATGGGCAACTCTCTGTGTGGTACCATCTCAGGACCCTGCCCATGGCTGCTGTGTGGGGAAGCATGTGCCATAGATACCACATTACCCTGGTCAATGCCCACTGTATCCTGTCCATCACCTAGGGACAGTGGTGACATAGGATGTACTGGCAAGATGACTGTGCGCAATGATGGGGTTGACAGCTATGTACTGTCAATTGACTGACCAATGACGGACCCTGACACACCTTCCTGTGCCATTACAAAGATATCATCATTATCAGTACCTGTGGCACCAGATTCAGGTTCCCTGCTGCAGGACACCAGTGCAGCACCAGAACCTGTGGGAGGAAGACAGGAAACACAGTTTACAATGTCTACACAATGTTACCAGTGATGCATACATGCACACATGCACACGTGGACGCATGCACACATGCACACGTGGACACATGCACACATGCACACATGGACACATGCACACATGTACACCTGGACACATGCACACGTGGACACACGCACACATGCACACATGCACACATGGACACATGCACACGTGGACACATGCACGCATGCACGCATGCACACATGCACACGTGGACACGTGCACACATGCACACATGCACATGTGGACACATGCACACGTGGACACATGCACACATGCACACATGCACACGTGGACACATGCTCACATGGACACACACACACATGCACACATGCACACACAGAGTACTACTGAGTTACACTATTATTACTAGCACTATCAGGACTATTATAGGTATTGTTAAAACACACTCACCAGCATGGATGGGCTGCCTTGCTGTAACACCGGAGGGACCTGCTGAAATGAGGGGATTAATGTCAGTGGGCACAACTGTGCCATTGATACTGCGTATGATACAGTTCAGTAGTACACCAGTTGCCTTTCACATGTCAGCTGCTGATATTGGCAATATCACACCTGCACAATTGCATACTATGTTGACAGCTAAATACCAAGGACACACCTTACACATGCATAAACTAACAGTGTACAGAACAGTCAAGTGTACATATGGCATATTACCTGCACGCTCCATGTTGTGTTGCTGTGTGGATCCAGCCTCCATCATAATGCAGGTGTGTTGCTGTTGATGTTCCTGGGCTGGAGCCACAACACTTAGGAGTAGCCCCTCCAGTCTGGTAAGGGGGGGATGTGTGGCCACCCCACCTCCTGTGGCGACCTGTTGCCTGTGGATATCTGACGCACGCTGATGGACATTTCTGATTAAATCACTGCAGTGATGTCGTACCTGCTCATATGTAAGTAACAAAAAAGAACTCCGACAAAGACCAAGAAAGAGAAACCAAAAGCTTAAGGCAAACAAACACTTCCAGGACACCACAAATTGAAGAACAAATTGTACCAAACTAAAGTGGTGGAGATTTTGGTAAAGATTTTGGCTTTCAAAAACCAGTAATCCCAAAAAATAGAAAGTGGAATCCACCAAGGTCATTGTATGCGAAAATCTTCTTTAATACAGAACCAACAGAATACAAACAAGCGCTTTCACCCAGTGGTACTGGGCTTTCTCAAGTTAAAACTGTAATGTGCACACTCAGTTTATTTCTATGTTTTGGGATTACTGGTTTTTGAAAGCCAAAATCTTTACCAAAATCTCCACCACTTTAGTTTGGTACAATTTGTTCTTCAATTTGTGGTGTTCTGGAAGTGTTTGTTTGCCTTAAGCTCTTGGTTTCTCTACCTGCTCATATGTCCTATTATGCGTGCCAATGTGATTTACCCTACGGACAAGGTCTTGCCACAGTGCAGCCCTCTCCTGCTGATTCTGGCTGGTGCGGGAAAACAGTATGTCATAATCCCGCACCAGGCTCTGGTGTATCTCTTCATCTTCTGCAGCAGAGTAGGCAGGATTTCGCTGATGCGCCATGTCCCTGAAAGAGAACACAAACAGGATATCAGCAAACTATGTCAGCAAAATATGGCACACATACTATACATGATACGCAACTGTAGTGATATACTACTACTCCCATATGTAGCACGTGTGTGTCTCTTGGTGGATACACATGTACATGGCCAGATATCAGTGCTCAGCCAACACCTGTGCAACAATACCTGCCACATTCCATACAACAGAGTACCAAGCCCCATTGGTCAGCACACTGAGACAGGTGCAATGCACCACCTCACTCTGGGGGTTCATAACACGGTACTGTATGTGGAACGTCATCCACTAGTGTGATCTGGACACAAAATAATCGGCCTGGATATACATATCCCACCACCACCACCAGCACAGTAGACTACTTTGATATATATGTGAAAAGACAGATTTTCACTTGTTAGGACTGAGATGGTATCCATGCAGCCCACTGGGCCAGTGGAAGCCACAACCCACAATGCTGACCCCTTTGCAAATGCTTCAAACGGACATCCCAAAGAATGCATGGAACATGCACACACAATTCTAACCCAGACCCTATGCACAAAGGTTAAGCATCCTGTCTGGTGGACCCCAGCCAAAGACAAATTGTATAATGATAGAAGGAGGCTACTGCAGGATAGAGCAGATTCACATAAAGGGAAGGCATCTGTGGTCGGCACTAGTAATAAGCTAAGTTCTCTCATAACAACATCCAAGGCCAACTCTGAGAGGGAAATGGCCACGGACACTATAGATAACCACAAGGCCTTCTTCAGTTGTGTTAGACACATGGACCAAAAGCCTCAGATATGCTCTGGGTTAGTACACACCTACATAAAATTCACTGAACCCACAGATATTGGCAGCATTCTGGCAGACAGGTTCAGTGCATATATCCCCCCTCCCTCTCCCCCAAACATAAGAATACTTATCACAGCTGAATGTAACCTCCCTATCATCTCAGATGTCCAGGTGAGGGCCGCCCTCAGCAAAGCAGAACACACAGCATCAATGTGACTTGATGGTTTCCCTGGATATGTGCTTCGTGAACTCCAAGAGGTGATACAACTGCATATGAGACTGATATTTAACCTTGGCCTTACTACGGGATATGTACCTGAACACTGGCATACAGCAACAGTGGTCCCACTCCACAAAGGAGGCACCTCTACTGACCCTGGGAACTGCCGCCCCATGAGCTTAACCAGCCTGGTCTGCAAAGCTATGGGAAGATTCATTATGGGATTAATATACAGCGATATTGGGTACCTGCAGACACTCTATCCCACCCAGTTTGCCTTTATGAAGGGCTGATCCTGCCTTTTGAACCTGGTTGACCTTTTCAAAACAGTCACTACAGCCATTGATGAGGGCAAAGCAGTCCATACAGCCTACCTGGACTTGTCTAAGGCCTTCAACACAGTACTCCACTCAGGCATCATAGACAAGCTCATCAGCTTAAATGTTAATACATATATCACATGATGGGTTGCAAACTAGTTGAACAACACAATCCATAAAGTCAAACTTGTGAGAGCCATGTCAGACTCAAAGCCAGTCACATGTGGTATCCCACAGGGCTCTGTCCTAGGATCCCTCTTGTTTGGCATTTACTTCTCAGATGTGAAAGCAAACATGGGCGGGTTGTGGATGACAAAGTTCCCAGATGACTGCGAAGTAAACGCCATAGTCGTTACACCAGCTGACACACACATCCTACAAACAGGCCTCACTGACATGGACAACTGGTGCCAGAATCATGGCCTAACACTGAATGACATGTAATGTATAGTCATCCCCTTTGGGTAAAACTACATGCACACAACTTATCACATAGACATACATATAGATACAGACCAATAACACATATGGAGGGTTCACGGTATGTAGACTATTAACTTGTTACTTTACATTACCTGTGTTTGTCGCAGCTGGTTGCGTTACTGTTAGTATTGCTTCCTGTTGCTGCTAGCCCAGCTTGATACTAACACTGATGACAGCTTCAACTTAGTTTGATTTCGTGTGGTTTTTGTTTGCGTTTTTATTTTCTTTTTTTCTTTCTTTTTCTCTCTCTCTCTCTCTCTCTCTGCCTCCAGACGGCGCAATGAAAGTATTGCATGTGTGGAGTGGGAGTACAGGATGCTTTTGTAGGTATCTGCATATGTCCATGTGATGGCCTCTGCACCAATTGTAAGCCAGCATTTGCTAATTGCATGCAGCCAGTTGTGTACTGATTGCAGTTCTCACTGTGATTTCAGGACAGTGCTATAAAAGGGTATGTGAGATAAGCACCCTTTCAGATTGTAAGGGCGGGGACCATGCTGGTATGCTGTGGACACTGTTCTGTGAGTGTAAAGGTTAGTATCTCTCTCATAATTCAGGCTGTGTTGTAGATTCACATTTCTCCATTCATCTCTCCTGTTTCCTGTACTAAGTGTGTATGTACACTGACACCTACAACTATATATATATATATATATATATATATATATATATATATATATATATATATATATATATATATACATATATTTATATATGTATAATAACTGACATTATTACCTACTAGCTACCAACTAGCATGGCTGTTTCTGTTCACACACTACTATTATAGAAATCCACTAGATTTGACAGTAAATATACATGACATGCTTTGTGTACTACACATCCTATATTCCCTTTACATTCATTCCTACTATTACATGATATATTTATTGTAGCACAATGTTCTTATATAACAGTCATGGCTTAGTGGTAAGTCATGCAGACTACTGTTTCCAAGGTCCTGGGTTTGGGACTGACAGTGGGATTTTATTTTGCTTTTGAACTGACTACAGGACCTGTCAATCAGAGTGATTAAGGCACTTTTAAGCAGTTGTAACCGGGTTAGCTCTGGTTTGCACAGAGCTCCCACATGCGCACTGGTGTTCAGCTCCACGCACACCCGCTTACAACCGCTTAACAGTGCTTACTCTGGCGTACACCCGCACTATTTTCTTTGAAAGAAATGAACATGGGGAGACAGGAAAGTGGTGAAAAAGGGGTCACAAAGAGGGTAAGACAGTAGGGAAACAAGCTTGGGTTTTGCAGGAGGGATGTAGGTAAGGCCCATAGCTGCCCATTTCTTCATCAGCAACAGCTGTGCATATGTTTGTAATTTGGTGTGACATTTGAAACCTTCCACCCCTGAGAGAGGTGTCAGGACAACAATAATACTTGTTGTACAGCCAATTGTAATTGATAGTTTCCATGTCCAGCAGACATGTTTGCAGAATGGGCAGCTATGTATGGGGCGTAATTTTTTTGTGGGTACAGAGTGCCCTTTTTTTTTTTTTTTCCAGGTGAGAGTGGTATGTCAGGTAAAGTAAGTCGGTATAGCTGGGGAGGTAGGTTGGGTAGGTCAACAGACAAGACAAATAAGACGCATACAGGGGCGGTGTATGACATGTGTGGAGGGGTTACACAATTGACGGGGACGGATGTTTGGATATCCAGAGCCCATGAGCCCACAGATGGCAACAGTGGAACTGATATCCCCACCCATGGGCAGTTGCCACTGTTCCTTCACTGCCCAGGACGGGGCTGTGCTGGGGGCTGTGTAGGCTGGGCAACAGGCATGCCCGTAAGTTGTACCACCTGTGCCTCAAGCTGGCGTAGGGGCCCAAGAACAGATTCCTGGATCTCCCTACGCACCACAGTCCGGACGCTACGGAGGGTGAGTGGTGGTTCTCCACTGGCCACACTTGCAGAGGGGGGACGGGCCCCACCCCCTGCAGCGCTTCCACCTGCAGGTGGCACAGGGCCACCGGAGGAGGGTCCAGACTGGGCACTAGTGCCAGGTGCACTCGCCAGCTGAGGTGGGAGAGGTGGTTCCACTGGAACCCGCCTTCCCTGTCATCCTATGTTTTGCATTATGTCATGACAGTTTGGGTTAGTAACATACAATACCATTCGCAATTAGTTGTAACAGCATGCATTAGTATTCCCATTAACCAAACACCCAGATATTCACACCATTGAACAGCGAGCATAACCCATGCATAATTTGAACAGCAATACACAGTCCAACAACATGCAGGGTTGACTGATGGCAACAGGCTATCAGGTTTGGATGTATGAACAGGGCAGATGCATCAATGTACATGCAAATATGCATGACCCAACAGGACAAATGTCCAGGGGTGTTAATTGTGATTGCACATACCAATTTCACGTGGAATGGATTATATGTGGTTATACGGTAGGGTGAAGAAAATATAATTAACGCCTTCAAATACCAATACATATGCTGTACATTTCTAATAGCTGCAGATATATACACACTACAGTTCTACCTACAGTTTCTTATGTGATAACTACTTCAAGTTGGTGATAGGACTGTCACTGCTATATCAATATACATTTTATTGTTATTCATACACGTTCATATCTGGCTTTGTTCAGCTACATCATCCTGCAACATTTGCTTTATATAGCTATAGACAACTGTGGATGTTTGGTATTTCAGACAATCATACTATCTGCATATTGCAGACTGAGAGCAACATATCCAGATTTTGGGATACACATTCCAGCTGCAGCAACATTTTAAACACATTTTGCAGTTTGCTTCTGCTTGTCACATTCATTTCATTCTGTACTGACTGCAGTATACTTTATTCAGGGGTTATTACTACTTTATTGGTGGATTCATAACTCTTTCTCACACTCTCTCACTTGTTTTAATTTTACAATTCAGGATGGTACTTACTTCTAGGCTTTATTGATATGTTTTACCTGTAGTTATTACAATCCTTTCCAACAGTCTCACTTCTGTCATGTTTCAGTATTTCAACAGGGATATATTTCACACATGTGATTTGCTCATCTTCTGCAGCTGTACTTTTCAGCCTGCTGCAGGTTGTGTACTATTATATTACAGTTGGGGCATCTTTATTTCAGACTTTATTTCAGACATTTTCATTTTTCTGTTTGGATTACAGACTGCAACACACTTTTGTAATCAAGCAATACTTGCAAACACTCTTACACTGTTACTTGCACATTTTATTACTTAGTGACTACATTGCACTCTTTTGCTAACTGTCATACTTTTATATTTATTTACAGTTACAGGGAGAGGATTACTGACCTGCCTGGTGGCGCAACCGCACCAGCCTATCGCCATAGGCTCTGCAGTTCACAGAACGGACACCTGCAGCTGTAATATAAATAAAATAATATTGGAATACACATCTCCATACTATCAGCTAGGTTAATTTCTTTCTCAGTAACTTACTCAGTAGTGGGGCGTTGGGCATTTGCCGGGCCTCCTGGATCCAAAGGTTCAGTTGGTCCTGCTTACGTCTCTTCAGGTCCGCATGGTGGTGACAGACCTGCTCACCAGTCCTTGGAATCCCTGTGGCACTGGTGAGATCATGAGCCAACCGGTCCCACGCCTCAGCCCTATATGCTCCTCACAGGACCTGGCCCTGCATGAGTTGGGCCTCATGATTGTGGACAAGGAGCCAGACCATATCTGGACTCCTCAACGCCCCACCTCTATGCTCGAAAGCAACTACCCTCACCTACTCCTGACATTCTGGCTGCAAGTTAGTTCTACAATCAGTTATGCTGTGTATTCCCGCCTATGGGGCTTATATATGCCGTTTTTCCCACACTTATCTGTGATTGGCCATTTTGGAATTGTATCATCTTCACAAAACCTGCTTTGTCATGCTCCACTTTGTATTCATTCCTATATATTTGCTATTACTGCATTTCTAAGTACAGCTGTCATGGCTTAGTGGTTCAGTACCTTGACTATAGTGCATGGTATCCTAGGTTCGAACCTGGTCACTGCTTTTTATATTTTCTGACTGTCTAGACAGGCTAGGGGGTGTGTCTGTGTAAAGGCAGTTTTGTTACAGCTTGCTCAACGTTGCCCATCGGTTAGCTTGTTGGCGCAGTGTGCAGCTCCGTGCAAATGGGTTACGCTGGTTTGCGCTTCATTTGGCTGTCAGCATGCATATTACGCTCAGCTCAGCTAGGGGCACACAGTTTCAGTGTGTTAAAACACGGCTCCCCTATGGGCACTTATTTTGCACCTGTTGAACTATTGCTCACCTACGGGCACTCATTTTGCACCTGTTAAACCACTGCTCACCTACGGGCAGATGCACTCAACTTGTTAAACTATATCTCAGCTATGGGCACATCTGGCATTTGTTATCTCACATTTCTTCACAATAACTGGCCTATTTCATTACATTTTACATAAAATATAATTTTATATATGTGTACATATGTATCAGGGACTTGTTTCGTGCTTATTTCACTAACAATAAATATTGATGTGGTGGGGGCTCGAACCATGACCGCCTGCTTTTCAGCCGACGTCTCTACCGCTACACTATTGCTTTTTGGCTTACGTTGCCTAGTTAATTCTTATATGCTTTTCCACTTACTGCTAACTGTGACTGAGCTACGGGCACACCCACGCAAACAAGCGCACTCACTGGCAAACATCTTTACAGTTAAAAAAATATATAAAACATGTTCATTTATATGATTTTATGTTCATAGTCTGTGGGGGCATGTGCTGTGCTGTGTTTATTCACATTTCCATGTACTCTGTCATGGGGGTTTACTTTGGGCACTTTTACTCTTCTGGGGGCGTGTCTGCTTGCAGGGCTCGGCCTACGGACACGCCCCCTACTGTCTTCCATGGACCGTGTTAGCCTTACGTGTGATTCAGCATGCCCTCATGCATATGCATGACATGCTGACGTCACACCATTTAACTGCAGCCTCCATGTAAGCCTTGTATCTCTTACATGGAGGCTTCGTGAATCCTGCCCACTGTCTCTCTGATATTCCACACATCCTATTTGTTCGCCTCTCTTTGAGGGTTGTTAATTTTTTTCATTGAACTATTTGCTCACATTGTGTTACTTTGAACCTCTATTGTAAATTATATATTCTTGTAGTGGAGTTCTGATGTTCTGCTCATGTCTTGTTGGTTGACCTATTTTTGAGAGTTGTTAATTTTTGTCATTGAGATATTCTTGTAGTGGAGCCCTGATATTCCACTCATGTCCTACTTGTTGACCAGGTTTTGGGGGTTGTTAATTTTTGTCATTGAGACATTTGTTCACACTGTGTTACTTTGAACTCTATTGTAAATATTACATTTTTGTAGTGGAGTTTTTCTTCCCAGACTTCCGCTGAAAATGGGCTTCTGGCCCAGTCAGACTTTCCTGGTAAACACATGTAAAATAAATAAATAAATCTCTTCTTGAACAGTCTCGTATTCAGCCACCCTTTTCTTCATTTCAACCTCTGATTTTTGCAGTTTTATCACCCCACTTGAATAGCTGTTTAAAGCTTTTTCCATTTTTTCCAGCCTTTTGCCATTTGAGTTGATATACTCCATCAGTTTTTCACTTATGTTAATCAGGTCTGTATGCAATTGTCTTATACTTTCCTCTATGTTACTAATGCCTCATGTCTGGAGCTTGCACTGCTTTTGCTGAACAGCTGCAGTACTCTTCCCAGTCAGGGCTAATAAGTCTATAGATCCCAGGGTCAATGAAAGCACCAACTTTGTGCAAGGGAATAATGTAACCATTTTCTATTCAGCTGGGATGAAGCCAGCACTTAGACTATGATTGAAAAGAGTACCTAATGGTGTTGCCAATTCTTGATGCAGCCCATGTAGGACACAGCCAGAGATGTTATCAGGTCCCATAGATGCTGTGTTTCTGGTCTTAGAGGGGCCGTTTACAACCTGCTCTTTAGAGATACAAGGTAGGGAGCAGGTGGTACGGATGTCATGGGGTATGTTTGGTGGGGACAAGGGTGTGAAGTTTTCACAGAACCTGTCAGCCAACAGGTTCCTTGAGGAGCTTTTTTTGGTCCTGTTAAGTACAGCCAAGTCAATGCAGTTATACAGATGTTTGTATAAAGCATTGGTGCAGAACTCCATTGGGGGTGCCGTGAAGCTATTTATACCATCCCACAAGAGATTATAATCTGCTTTGGAGAACATTTTAGTTTAGTTGCTGCAGGGGGGGGTCAGGTGTGATAGTTATTTCAAATGAGAATCTGTGGTCAGATCTCAACAGGGAAGACCTCACAGTGGGGATGCTACAGTGATCCCCCATATTGGTAAGCACCAGATCCAGGATATTGGCACCCCTTGTGGGGGTGTCAACCAGCTGGTCCATGGCATTGGCATTATTGAAGTCAAGGAACCTTTGAGCAAGTGAGTTTGAGCACGAGTAATTTACCCAGTCAACAGATGGGTAGTTAAAGTCACCCAAGACCATGGTGTTTGGATGTATCTTGATAGACTCAAGTAGATCCAAATAGGCAGAGTGGGTGTCCTGATTCATGTAAGGAGTCCTGTAGCTGACAATGACTTGAATAGGTGTCTTACCAACAGTTAATTGCACCTGAAGTATCTCCAGGGAATCAGACTGTTTAACCAATCTGGAGGTGTATTTATTTTAAAAGAATATTGATACACCACCTCCTTTAGCTTTCATGCCTTCAGTTTGTAGTCTGAACATGTGGAAGGAGGTGTAACCCAGTAACCCAATATGGCTGGGGAGCACTCCACAGCCTTGAACCAGGTCTCTGTGACTGCACAAATGTCTGCATCTTCTAAGGTAAGGATTGCTTCCAGCGAGTGTAGTTTCATGTTAAGACTCCTAGCGTTTAGCAACATAACCTTGAGGTTGTTTATAGATGAAATGTTTACATCTGGAATTTTGTCCTTGAGACACTGCCTAAAAAGGCACTATGGGGTGGCAAGAGCCTTAGCCAGTAGCTGAAATCCCAGGGGTGACAGATGAAGACCATCTCTGGCAAAGCATCAAGGTCTGTCGATCATGTCATCCCAGGCTGACAGATACTGGATCCCCTTAGAATGACACCAGAAACTAAGCCAATTATTGAAGTCAATCATTTTCTGTTTATAATGAGGCATCATCCTAGGTGGAGATAAAATGCTGCTTAAGGCTAAGGACATACCTGCCTGAGGCACATAATCTGAGAGCTCAGCCATGTCTCTCTTTGTATAGTCCAGAGATGTACGTCTCAAGTCATTCACACCAACATGGATTATGACAGAGTTATAACTGTACCTGTTGTTGAGACACTTGAGTGCATGCATGATATAGCAGATCCTAGCACCTGACAGACAGCTGACTGTGACCTTTTCCTTATCCAGTCTGGTGAGAGGGACATCTGTGTGTCTCACGATGGTGTCACCTATGACTAATATGTTTGGAATTCTGTTTTGCCTTAAGGGGTTCACAGGTGACACACTGGTGCATGAGCTATTATGTGCATTGTGTTCTTTAGAGGAAGTATTATGTGTAGCATGCTTGTATTTGTGTTTGGGAAGTCTCTGGTGTTTAGGTATGCTTCTGGTGAAGACCTCCACATATGTAGGTGAGTGTGATATGTGTTTGGGTGGAGTAGAAGGTGAAGTGTGCATGCTGACAACCCACTTATTGTCATAAGTACTGACTGTTGTGTGAGAGAGAATGGATTCAAGGTTATGAATATACCTGCATCTCTCATATGTTGAATTTCTGTGGACTAGAAGTAGAGGGTTGTTGGTGAACATGAGGCAGTTGATGCACTGGCTCAGGATGCCCATGTTGACCAAGCTGGCTGGAGAAGCTATGGGAAATTGTTTATCCATAGTGTTAGGTAAATTTATATGGTCAGGAAAAGAGGTCACACTTAGGAATGACTAGTGGGTGAGAGGTGTGTTGGTAGCTCTGAGGTTAGGCTTAGTGTTTCACCTGACAGTAGAGGAGGGCCATGAAAAACCTCTGGAGGACCACAAGCAAAGTGATAAGGGAAAATTTAACAAGCAAAACATTTGTGTCTAAAACCACCAACGGTAACCACTGTTAGGTAGTAGTGCATTATGGTACGCTACATGCAAACAAGCACAAATGTGGGGCTTAAATAAAACAAGAAATAACCTTTTCAAACTCAACTAGATAATAAGGATGCTCTCTGTGAAATCTAGTCCAATCGCCCCTGATTAGATGGGACCCAGACAGCACTCTCCTCTCACAAGGGTATAGAAGCACCTTCACCCACAAGGACAGCTTGAATTTGATGCTCAGAAGTTACAAAACAGACCCAGAAACAGCAAACTTGGAACTGGGCTATGCTACAGCTGAACTAGTACAGTATACAGTAAAATGTGGCAAAAAATAGTTCAGACAATTCAAACAGACAGTAGAATGCAAATACAAATTAAAAGTGCAATATAAGAGCAAAAACAGGTACCTATGGTTAGTTGGAAGCTACGGATGCCTCAGATCTTTCAGTATCTCAGTGACGAGCTGGTTTTAATTCTCAAGTGATACCAAACAGTCTAGATACACTGAATCTGAATCTAGCCTGTGCTATAATATGCAGAAGTACTAGAAATTCAAAGTACATAAAATCACAGTCACAACAGCAAAAAAAAAAGTTTAAATAAAGCAGCACTTCACAAGCAATTCCCATCTTAGAAGGGTGTAGGCCACACTCCCCCGAAACAAGTGTCTAGACCACCGACCCTCCTAATGTAAGACAACTAGTTTTGGAGCCCATGTGCTTAAGTCAGAACTAAGGCACTTCAGAATAATAGACACAGTAGACCTTCAACCAGCAATTTTCAGCTTAGAAGGGTGTAGGCTATCCTGTCCTGCCACAAGAGTTTAGACCACAAGTCTTCCTAATATAAAGTAACTGGTTTGGAACTCAAGTGCTTTAAACCAGAACAAAGACACTTAGAATAACAGGCACAATAAGCCTTCACCAGCAATTCCCAGATTAGAAGGGTGTAAGCCACACTCGCCTGCCACAAGAGTCTGGACCTCAACTCTCCCAACATATAATAACTGGTTTGGAGCCCAAGTGCTTACACCAGAACTAAGACACTTTCAAAATAAGAGACACAATGAGCATTTGACCAGCAATTCCCAACTTAGAAGTGTGTATGCCATCCTCTCCTGCCACAAGAGTTTAGACTACAAATCTCCCTACTGTATAATAACTGGTTTGGAACCCAATTGCTTAAACAAGAACAAATGCACAATAAGCCTTCATCCAGTAATTCCCAGCTCAGAAGGGCAGAGGCTACCCTCTCCTCCCACAGGAGTGTAGACCACAGACCTTCTTAATGTAAAATAACTGGCCTAAAACCCAAGTCCTTAAATCAAAACTAAGAGGCTTAGAATAACAATTATAAATTAATCAGGTTACTAACGAGCAGTAATAAATGCAGCAGAATAAATGCAATTGAACACTGTTAAGAACAAGCAGCAAAATCAAAATAAAGTAATAAAGTAGGAAAACAAAATAAAGTAGGAAGAGACACAAATACAGTAAAATGAGCAGAATAAAGTGTAATTGTTTTAAGTAGTAAGGCAGGAAACAGAAGATAATTCAAGATTTAGAAACTAAGGGAGTGGGCCTTCTCAAATGATCTCACTGTACTCATTAGAATAAGCTGATGTGCTAGGACTGGGAGGAGTGTCCAATATCAAATTTATAGTAGAGACATACAACTCAAAAGCCACCAAGTTTTAAGAATACAACAGCAGCTGGTTGGGACGGTGGACAAATAAAATAAAATAAAGACAGAAATCAGAACAGAAGCAAGGCAATCAGCATCCTATGAGCAGAATAGTAACAAGGTTCCTTTAACAATGCAGGCAGAAAAACAGTGATAACAAGTAAATGAAGCACAGAGTTATTTAATATCACTACAGATTAGAAAAATGGGATAAAAGCTGCCCCATAGCTACTCCCACTGTTTGTTTAAAAAATGTCCCCGTCAAAAACAGAAAATTATTTTTTAATGCTACCTGCAATTACATAGCATTCTAATATATCTTTGTGTTAAAAATCCACATTCTATTAATGCCTCTTCAAACAATTCCATACCATGATCATGGGGGATGACCATGAATAAGTCTACTACATCTATAATAACAGAGAAAATATCTTAGATAAATGGTAAATTGTTCAGACAATTGAAAAAATTCCACAAATCTTTGAAATTATGAGTTTTTTTGCTTAAAAAAACTATTTTAACTTCTTGTTTATATAAACTGACAATGGATAAGTTTTTGATCCACTTGCAGAGATAATTAATTCTAAGGGGGCTTGTTAACTTACTGTTGCTATTAGTAAAGATGTAGACACCAACAATTTAGCTAAGCATATTAGGAACTGTCAAAAAGGGCATTTTACATTTTTTTGTTCTCAAACAGATCCCTAGATCCTCAAGGGGAGGTCAACGATAGGCTGGAATACAGAGAATTATACTGGCAATGTTACTGGGAGATAATAATAAACCTGGTTTGAATGACCAGATTTCTACAGTCCCAGTTTTGAGATTAAGGGCTACTAAGATATAATAAATATAATGTAATTTATTGACAGAATAGTATATGTTAAATTTGAATCTATATATTATGTTCATTTTGTAACTGATTTGATAATAATATTGGGTTGATATTTAAATATATTATATATATTATATTTTAGACTATTGCATTTATGAGATATTTTTTATATGTATTTATTTCAAGTCACTAGGTTTTCACATTCTATTTGGAGTCCCTGTTCCTTTAAATTGTACTAGGTGGAGAAGTGGATTAATTAATATTATGGGTGAACGTCCAATCATTTGTGTGTTGATTTTGACATAAATTACAATGTTTGTAATGTGATAAAATAAGTTCTAATGAAGTCCTCTTGGACGAAAGCACTTACCTCTCTTTATTAAAAACTGTATGCATTAAAGTTGTTCTTTTTATACTTTTTGAGCCACGGTAGTGGTGGATTTATTAGCATTTAATTTGTTATTTGTAAGAGGACATTTTTAAGTGATGTTTTCAACTGACTGACATGCTATGCTTCCTATGGCAGGACTTTTTTACTAAGTTATTGACCATTGGTTGGTCCTGTGTACCCCACTAGTTTTGGTTTTCAGTTTGTATAGTACCCACACATTTCTCTGTGGAAGACCATACATACTCATATTTTCTTCCCCACCTATGCAAGTTATGGTAACTGTGCCCTACTCTTTGTATTTTGCTGCTTGGTTTGGCAATGATTGGTACACTGTGTGTCCAGTCTATCCATGGGTAAGCACAGACTGGTATTGAATTTGCTTGTATCACATGCTACTATAGTGTATATACTGAACTAAGGGCCATCACTACATACCAGCTACTGCCTGTTTGCCAGTGATACCACATATTACACCTACCTCCATCTATCATGTTGTTTCCCTGCTTCTGAATCCTCCACCAACTCTTCCTCTCGCTCATCCTGGATTGCCGGATACCTTGGGAGAAGTTCCTTCTGCATACAGCCTCCCTATTGCAACTGTTTCCTCATTATAATGTTGTGTAACATTGCTTAGCACAGGTGACAGAGTCATACTGTATAGCATCATTACACACATCCAGGCAGCAAAAGGGTGCCTTCAGCAGCTCAAGCACACACTCCATTTGACCCATATTTGTGATAGGATATAGTTGTGCTCACTGTCTGTTACAGATTGGGGATTTTGGATAGGTGTCACCAATCATGGTTCCAGGGCATTTCAGGCATTGCCAATAAGATGAAAATCACCCTCACAAATTATTGCTAAAGGTTACATGTGTGGTAGTAATGATAACTGCCTGAGTGGCCCATAGACAAATTGCAGATAATACCCTGTGCATTACAGACCACTTGGCAGTTGAAGGAGTATACACTTTACGGTTCACATACCTTCCTCCCAGTTCACCACATGAGGCCTTTATTCAATATGGGTGCAATTGATGCCTCCTAGCACCTCAGGAAAGTGGGCTATAACACAGAAATATAAAATACAAATTTCCACAAACCATAAAAAGGATAAACAGTGCACCAACAAGGAACTTTTTGAACATTAGTTAAGCATTTTCAGCCATTTAATAGGGCTTCTTTAGAATAAATAAAAATGTAACACATTTCTCACATGAGGTAATTGGCTAGGCTTAAAATGGCCCACAAGGGCACTTAGCCTAGTACTAATCTAAGAATCTATGAACCTATAAAATTCTTCATTTGACCACAGAAATAGCACCATCCAATTTGATTACCAAGTATAATAAATTATAAAGTAAAAATGCAATAAAAAAGTCAAAATAACTAAAATCAAATAATTATTGACTTATTTAACCTTTTTGACTTTTGATCCCAGAAGAGAATTAATAGATACATAGTCATTCAAACCAGGTATTATATTAGCATTGTAAAGATTTTTTTTTGGAATATAAGGAATTATGTTGGCAAATCAGCCATAATTGCTTGTTGCTGCACTATTGATCCTTTTCACACTGTGTGGTAGCTTGTATGAATATTATGTTACTGGACTTACTTACACAACTGTTTCTCCATTTACCAATGTTTTTGGGATTATACATCATAGAAACCTCACCTGTTGCTGGCTCACTCCTCTTTGGTACTTGTAAACCACTTATGTTCCCCCACATATAACATCATGACATTGAGAAGCTGATGATGTATTCTCCAACTAGATGCTTGGAATACCTCCACCACACCCTCTTTTGGTCATTGTTTACTGAAAGGTTTGTGTAGCTAGTATACATAAAGCCACATGTACCTTAGTATCCACCTGGATAGATAATCCATGACTCCCACAAGCCTGTAGATAAGACTGACATATGTTCATCACCTCCTGTATGGTGTCCCTATCTATATGGTACTGGTCTACAGTGTTGATGTCAATATGATGAAAGTTAGGAAATGTTAAGCAAGGTCAGATGACACATCAGCTCTGAGGGTGACAATTTACACCGCCATACCCAGTAGCAGCAATAATAACCTGATGCATAGACACATTACTTAACTAAAACTGCAGCAACATCTAACATATTTCTGCTATACCTGCTGATTGTACACTAGGAGTTCACTGTTGTCATTAACACTGATGATCATGGATAATACTGTGCTCTTTATGAGTTCCTGAACCTCTCCACCATCTGTTTTTTCATCAGTTGCATACATGTAGCCATTTATTTTAATACTGTTGATCAGTGCCATCTAATTATACCATCACTATCATATAGTTAGAGCAGCTCTGCTGCTTGGTCTCACCTCTCGCACTCATCTCTGAATTGCACACACTCTGCACATCGATGCTCATCACACACACACACACACACACACACACACACACACACACACACACACATCTACCTTAATGCAACAAACATTTCAGAATCCCCGAGAAGGGCCTGTGGTTTAAAGAAAAGCATAGCGAATACCTTTAAAGCAGTCTTATACTGAGTCTTATACGGCTCAGTAAGAGTATCTGTTGCTAGGTCTCCCTGAATTCCTTTATTAGCTATAATTTCCAGTTTATCTTTCCACGTCTTCCTTCACTATGGTTGATGCTCCATTCCACAGCTGCTGTTCAGGACAGCAAGTCCCCCTTTCAGAAAAAGCTAATGCTTTCTGGTCAGGTTTCCACCAGCTCTGTTTTAAACAAACTTGCTCTCACTCCTACAGTCTTGTATATTTTTATTCTTAAAGAAGCAAGTTCAGTTTAACAGAAACTCTTCTCATTTAAAGACATACAAACTCTGTATAACACTGCCATAGACATCCTTTATTTAGAATGAGCTTGCTTAATACTGCAGTAGACATTATTTCCACTCATTTTATACATTTTGGGTCAAGAATATTCTTCCAAATGGTGAGAACCACAGCACTATGCTACAGATGACATTGCCAGCTTGAAAGCATCATGTTCATGCTTATTCAATGATCTGTATGCCAGAAACAGATCATTCACTTTGTGTTGGGATGGGCTAAGCCACTGCAATGCTTTATCTTTGTCTAACCTTTCTACTTGTTTCTCCAGTCCATGCACTGGGCTACGGTTACCTTTTCTAAGGCTGTGCTTCTTCCTACAGCCATTACTGCCCACATTTGTTCCCCTACATTTTGGGACTGAAACAATGATCTGTGGCCCCTCTATTACACTTCACTAAGCTATTTTTTACTACTTTTGTGCATTTTTCTTCTTCAGGGTTCTGGTATTCTGTATGATTTTATATAAATCTTTTCTACTGGAATAGTCTTACTATGATTTTGAAACAGATTTATTTTTCCAAGCAGTTGTGAAAATACTCCCTTATTCCCTAACAGAAACATCCTTAATTCTTGTTTCTCTGACATAGACAGTGTGTAATTTACCTGAACTAAAGACAAATAAGTCAGTTTTCTTTCTTCATCAGATTTATTTATGTCTGCTGCTAATCTAACTATAAAAGCATAAGCTTCTTTCCATGGGTTCAGAATGGTGATATATACATATTACAGCCTTCTCCTACCATTCTGTTTAACTCTAAAGGTTACCTCATTAATTTTCTATGTTATTTCAAATGGACTCTGATATTTATCCAGAAATTCCTTTTTACTGAGGAATCCAAAATGAACAGTCAGTCTACAGCTTTAAATTCCCTGGTCCTTGTATTTCTATTATATGTCATTTTTTATGTACTTAGACTACCCTTAACGTAATACAACAGGGCCTCCCTGAAAAGTAAAATATCCTCTGTTCCTTGGAAATATGGCAAACATTTCCTGGAAGCTAAAATCCTTCACCTGCACATTTGACTAAAGGAGATGTCCTCTCAGTTTCAAGATGGCTGCAGTGTTGTAAGCAGTTAAAACAGGTGTGTGCATTGAGCAGTTTAAATTATCAAAAGCCTGCAATCTACTACAACTTGTTAAAAGAAATTAGCAGCTGAAATGTCCAGAAGGTCAACAAAGAAAATAAAAAGTAAAGCAAAATGAAGAGCAGCTGTAAAACAAATCATAAGGAGACTAAAACTGTGTGGTGTATTAATCTGGGAAAAGCAGTTGGCAATGACAGCTGAAGAAGAAAATTCTTCAGTCACTCAGAGAGAAAAAAAAATGTACTCTAAAAGTTTCAAGATAAGTTGGTCCCTGTTCGAATATATAGTGACAAATAACAGAACCCTGCAGGAAATAGAATATGTTATAAGCAGGTATTCAAAAGAAATAGTTGATATGCAAACTGATAAAAAGAAATGGAAGTAAAATGGTGGAACAGCAATTAAAGCATGAACAAATGGCACAGAAGCTAACTGAACTTGAAGATAGATCAAGCAGAGATAAATTAAGATTTACAATATAACCAGAACAAACTGAAGAAGATTGTAAGGAGTTTATGAGAACATGCCTTTGAACATGGTCTGGACATTCTATTGTGATATTAAAATAGAAAGAGATTGAGAGTAAATATTCCAAAACTGAGACTGAGAAAGCAGCCAGGACTTACACTGATTAAAATGCAGGCATATCAGCTAAAGGAGGAAATTATTTCTATTTTGTGGGTGAAAGGAATAATCTTAAAGGCTGGCAACACAAGAGTTGTTGTGGATAATGACTTTTACTTAGAAAGCATGAACTGATACAGATGTTTTCTTCCTTCCATAAGACTCTGAAGAGAAATGAAACTTAATTGCAAGTTAATATATCCTGCATTACTTCAAGTCTTCTAATAAATTAGATTAAAAAGTACACAGATCCTTAACAGGAAAAAGATGAACTGGCAAAGAGAAAACAACACATGGAAGCAGGAAACGGTGGTGAAGGCAAAAGCAATCAGTCAACAGATGCAGAAAAACAAACAGTGGACACTTCAAGGGAGATATTTATTGCAAAGCCCTTAAATGTGTTCCAAAAGACAATGCTGGATAAAACAAAGGAGATGAATCAAGTTTTCAAAAAAGTAGAAGAAAGTCTCCATAAAAAGTAGTGTACAGGGAATACTGAATGAGGACACTGCTTAAAAGGGGTATATGATTATATGGAAAATGATGTGATATAATGAAAATGTGACTTGCTTTCCCCTTTAGACATCAGAATATCACTAACCTAAGAACTAAGCTGAACTTACCCAAAAAATACCTGAGTATTTTACGACAAATTAGAGAGCTGGTACAAAAGTACCTGGATCACTCCCTGGCCTCAGAAAATTATATTATAACCTGTAAAATGATAAAGAAACTCCTTCTCAGTGAAAAAAAAATGACCGCAAACTCCTACAAGATCATTATGTCACTCAGATATCAGAATGTTCTTGGTTTTTCGAAGTTCTGGACAAAGATTAACCCTGCTATTAACCAAAACCAGATCTTAAAAGCTATAAATATAAGCTCTAAATCTATTCCTTTCAAAAGGATGAAATACACTCAACTAATGATCTTGAACAATGCATATTTCACCCCTGACGTCCTTAGTAGAATGTTCCCAAATCAGTCCCCCAAATGTCGATTCTGTTCGAATCAAACGGATGACATCCTTCATTTGTTCTGGAGTTGCAAGTGTTCCTACAAACTTTGGTGTGCGTTGAGAGTGATTCTTGAGAAAATTGGCTATGAAAAATCCACCCTCTCATGGGAATTCACTGTCCTTCATATTCCACCTCCTGGCATATCTGAAAGGAAATGTAAGGTTTTAATACCCATCTTTATGTTAATCAAATATTACATTTCCTTAAATTGGAAAAACAGACACTCCCTCTCTTGGGAGGGGTTTAAACTGACAGCTATTAAATACCTCAAGACACATAAATATCGGTTCCACAATATTAAGAGCAAACCAGTTATTAAGGAATTTTGGGGAATATTAACTGACCATATACTTAAATGAGTATTAATCTTGTGGGGATTCCAATATTTACATCACGCTGTACTGGACCCATTCAAGAAGCTTTGGGCAATGTATGATTGTATATAGTTTTGGATTGATGTACTTGTCTTTGATGTTTTAGGATTTATGTTTTTGTAATGGTTTATTCTCTATGTTTAATGATTCTTGTGAAAATTTGCAGTAAAGAGAATTTAAAAAAAAAAAAAAAAAAAGAAAATGTGACTTGCATACGGAATGACACAATAAAAACATTGAAATCAGTAAGTACGGGATAGAAAATAATATAAATGTAATAATATCAGTATTAAATTCCAAAATGTTATTTAAAAATAAAGGTTTATGCTTTACTGAATATGGGGTGCATGCACTGCATGCTCTTTGATAGTTCCTGTTATCAAACTGCCAACTGTGCTTAGGCTGCTTTTAATGAAGGTACTATGACAGCTCAGAAGGGAAGCAGAAAAAAGTAAATGATTAATGAATGAGAAATGAAACTATATTTAATGTGAGAAAACCAACAGGCAATGTTGTATAAAGTTACTTTTGTAATGCATACTCTAGGTCTAGGAATGTGTGCAAAGTTAATGAGACACTTATGTTGACTGAAAATAGACTAGATAGCAAGATTTGTAAAAATAATGCACCAAAAACACTGACTGAAGGATCTTGTTTAAATGCAGGGAAATGAGTATATGGAAAAGGCTGTTTTGTATTATTAAAGTGTAAAAAGTGCACCTTGGAAGATACTTTAAAAAACTGAAATTAGTAACTTCCAGTTCGAAAATAACCATTTAATTTCATTTTCTGTGATGTTTGGATATACTCACATCTGTTATCTACTGAAATGCAACTTGCCTTTCTTGATAAGCTGCACTTAACTGCAAGAAGATAGAGTCACTGTGACTGAAGAGTTGACTTTGACCGTTTGAAAACAGTTATGCAATTTGAACTATTAATGAATGTTAAAGTAGATATGTTTAAAAAATGGGCATTGACTGCAGAAAAGTCTGGGTTTGTAACAAAGTGAGAGCTACTATTTTACTTTCACTTCTATGATTCTAACAGTATCTAAGCAAATGGTTTTCTCTATAATTGTGTGTGTATATGTGTGTGTGTGTGAAAAGCCCAAGTCAGAAAAGGCTGTTTAGTTAAGTGATGAGACTCAAACCCTGTACCATGGCAGCATGAAGTAAGAGATCTAATCCTGCACACCAATTGCCAAACCTAGGTGCCTCCACTTTTGTAAAACATTTATAATTTTGCCTCATGTTTGTGCCCTTTCCTTGAGCAAGTCACTTAACCAGACAATGCTTGCACAACTGGAAATTTGGGCCAGACTCCTCAATCATCCCCAGGAAAGTAATTGCTGTAAATGGGAGCATCGTCAAATAAGTCATGTTCTCTGGATGTTTGGTTTCTTTAATGTTGACAGTGAGTTAATTATTTAGCTGAGAATAAATGTGACAGCATGAAGTCCAGGAGCTCAATGTTAATATTTAAACTATGGATACTTTTTAATTAAGCATGTATGTAGGCACAACAGTGTGAAATGCATCATGTTTGGGTTATAGCAGTTTGTCTCACACATAATGCAGATGAGTAAGGCTATGAGCTATTAAGGATGTGCTTTCTGTCATACGTGGTTTGATTCCCTCAGCCTTCATTTGCCTTTTGTGTGACTGCCAAGTTACTTTACTAGGCAGACAGTTCCCCTGGGTTGTCCTGAAAAGGGACTCGTGTCCTGTGGGCTGTTTCATGTGTTTTGTAGGGTATGAGTGACTGTATCATACATTGTCTTTTCATTTTCCTGCACCCCTCATTTGATGCTGTTTGAGTATGAATCACATCACATCTCTTGCAGTTTAATGGGCTGCCAAATGCATTTTCATTAACTGTGGGCTTCATGGGAAGAGATGTTTACAGTTTCTCATGCTAAGTCTATTTTCAATGTTAGAGTGATTTGTTTTATTTAGAAAATGGTTGTCAATGTTTTTTTTGTTGTACAATTTAATAGACGTTTTAAATGAAATCTAAATCTCTGTGATATCTCTAAGGGTAAGTACACTGACAGGGTGTTTATGGTAACTGGAAAGAGGCAGCCAAGTAATTGGATATTGGTATAGCTGATGGTGGGCCTGATTCAGTGCACTGCATAGGACCAAATTTGTCCATGGTCAGCTCTGTTGACTCTAGATGTGTATGCCGCAACAATACAGCATTATTAGCCATTCAAGTATTCAGACCTGTCCTGAGAGATGTTAAAAGGGATAGCCAGTTTTGATGACAGAGAGATGTGGAGGTCAAAAATGGGATGTAGTTGTCCTGCAAACATGTAAGACCCCCTACTCTCACAAATACTCCAAAAGTATGCTATATGCAGCAATATTTATGAATGTTGTATGACTTGTGGGCTGTTGAACAAAAGCTGTTATAGCCTTTATATTGTTTGTAATTGTTTTGTTTTAATCATTGCACTTAAGAATTAAATAATTCATTATTAGACCTGGATTATGTAACATTATCTTACCATGTTGAATTTAGAAATATATTTTGACAGTGCTTTCTTTACAGCCCTCAACAAAGTCAAAGAGGTTGATGTTTGTCAGGGCAAAGGCATCTTTATTTGGAGTGATTATCAGAAATGTCTGATCTTCAACACCCATTATGTAGTCATTGCTGTATACTACTGTGATACAGGCTTGTCCATGACATTGGATTGTGAAGGATTTCTACATTTATTAAAAGCTGATAGTCTGATGGTTACTGGAGAGGTCTAAAGCTCCAACTTGTTAATGCTTCATGTGGCAAGAGTGCAGGGTTTGAACCTTTCCATATTCATTTACCTATTGAGTGACATTGAAAACAAAATCATTTAACCAGGCAGTATTTGGAGCAGTTGGGAATTTGGACTAGGCTCTTTCAGGTCTCCTGGACTGCATGCTTAGTAATTATAAACCAGTCGTTATCTGACAGCCATCCTCTATTGCACAGCTGATCAAGTTCAGGAAATGTTATCACAATAACACCAGTACAACATGTTTTAATGCAACATAAGCAATTTATTTTTCAAGGGCAGTGGGCACTGCATTTTTAGGTGAAGCAATGAAATCCAAAGTTGCTTGCCAGCAGCAAGCTTTATGTTAGTGACAGCTCTCTTTAATGAGGAATTACTCAGGTCTATATCACTGTATCAAATGGTTATTCAGTGAATAGGCATTCAATGAATCCCTATTAATCGAACCCACTCTTCATTGAACAATTAATTTTAACTAGGGGAAATCAGCAGTTGGCTAACAAAGCCACCATAAAAAAAACATAAAATTTAAAACCTGCCAAGGTGGGGGGGTGGGCTATGCCTCCCACATGCCCCTAATTAAATATACCAACTCCAAGATCGCACTACAACAGGGAAAAGGGCAAATTCCAGCTGGTGGCCAACCACTGATTTGCCCTAGTTAAAATTTTGCATTCGTTGAAGAGCGACTTCGATAAATAGGGGTTCAACGAATGGCTATTCACTGAATAGCCATTTGATAAAATGGTATAGAATAAAAAATATCAGATTGGCAGGATGGAAGACTAAAGAAACAAGCAACTAATAGACATACTTAAAAAGTCCACAAAACGTTTTATCCCAAATAATATATAAATAATATATAAAGTAGTATAGACCTGAATTACTCAGATGACTTTAACTTCCACAGAGATTGTTTATATTGACTTATCATATATTAGAAAGTGGTTAATATTTTTTATGCCCTCATAAATACTCTTCTATATAAACTGTGCTACTTCTGACTGGAACTTATGGTATGATGCCAGTGATCTTTATACAATTTCATGTAGTTCATCCAAAGCTACCAATGAAGTATATGTAATTCATTTGTGTACACTGTCACCAAACTGACTTGAACTGCTGGTGGAGGGGGTTCTCAATATCTTACATTTTTATTTGGTCATTTTTAAACAGTTTTCAATCTGGCTTTGCAGGACTCTTTTCTGTGTGTGTGTGTGTGTGTGTGTGTGTGTGTGTGTGTGTGTGTGTGTGTGTGTGTGTGTGTGTGTGTGTGTGTGTGTGTGTGTGTGTGTGTGTGTGTGTGTGTGTGTGTGTGTGTGTGTGTGTGTGTGTGTGTGTGTGTGTGTGTGTGTGTGTGTGTGTGTGTGTGTAATAAGTGGACTTTGGTCATTATTATTGTTAATTTTTGACACTTTCTGGCATCTGGGGAGCATGCAGTCAACAATGTAGCTATAATTGGTGGGTTTGGGGGGATGCCATTAGATTAAATAATGAATCACACCACTGAGCTGATAAAGTTCAGATTTCATTAGTCTGTCTTTGCTTGACTTCTGTGATTTGTGTAAAGCAAACTGGAATACTCTACTGTGCCCATTTTTATCATAATCAGACATAATGTGTACAGTTGATTTAGTGGTCATAATTGTTGAGTACAAATATAGGTATATTATAATTATATCAGTTTGAATGGCCTTTTATGGGCAAAATGTTCTGAAATAGATACTTTTGTCATTATTGCTTCATTATTGCTTGATAACAGCCCCTGGGGACCAAGGTACACTTAATCCACTACTGGCCAAATGTGTTTTTCAATAAATGTGAATTTTAATGCATTTTTCAATTAATTTGAGTTTCAGTGTAAGAGAAGTTTAATGTTGCTCATGCTAAGTCTGCTTTCAATATGCAACTGCTTTGTTTTGCTTTGCAAATGGCCGGTGTCTGTGCTATAAAATTTGAAATAAAAGTTTTAAATTAAATCCACACCTATGTAATCATTGTAAAAGTGAAGAGGAAAACAGTATGCACTTGTGAGAGACTTGAACAGTTTTTATGGTAAATGGGGAGTGAGAGACAAGTAATAGAACATTTGGCTGAGGTTTAAGGAGGGTTTGTCTCTAGTCCATTACCCTGCCTAGGGGCCCATTTGACCATGATCTAGCTATGGACATAATTACAAATTCAGAATGTCATGTTAAAATTACATTCAGTAAACTGAAATATTTTAATAATATAGCAAGATATAAAGTAAATGAAGTAAAAATAAAGGCTATAGTAATGAATTATGTCCCAACACATGACTTAGTACAGAGCTTCTATTTTTCTGGGGTTATGCCAGCATGAGATATTTGGGAATTTAGTTGAATCAGGATATTAAGCAACCAGCTACAGAAATATGGGAAAAAATTCTCAAAACATTGTAAAATAAAAAATGTGGAAATCATTATTTACTGACATCAACAGCAAGGGACGTGTGGTTTAAGGTGTTTTTGTCCTGCTGGTTGGTTCTGTAGGTCAGGCTTATATGCATCAACCAAGAGATTAGATATGGATGATTATGAAAAATCTATGAGATAACAAAGGAAAAAGAGAGCAACGAGGAAAACTAATACATACAAAATAACAATTTGATTTGGAACTTCCAGATTTGGAGATGCATTATAAGGCCATGCAACTTAGATTAATATAATTGATTAAGGACAGAGAATATATGCCTAAATGGAAGCACATATAAGGCATACTGCCCAATGAAGTAAGGACATAATTGCATGTGGGTATTTGGGCAGATATAGGGAAGGAATATAAAGAGCATTATGTACAACCTAGCATACACAAAAGCATAAAGCAAGTCAGTATGTTAAAGCAAGTTAGACCTTGGCAAAAAAACAAGAGTAATGCCATAAGTTATACTATATATAGTAATAAGAAAGACACTGAAGAAAAAGTAATGAGCATTTGGAGAATAAAGAACAACCAACCAAGCTTTTGTGAGCAGGAGTTGAGGTATTAAAATGGCATGCAGCTAGACAAATTTTTGGGTTACAGAACTCAGATCGTTTTTCATTTCCGAATTAATGTTAGAGTTCAAGGAAGATATGCACAGTTTGGATAGAAATTTTGTTAAACCACAAATAGCTGATTGTATAATTAAGGCCAAAACAGAAATTGCAGACCAGAAAAGAGTAACAACTATAGCATATAAGGCAATATTAGATCTGAGAAGACAATGAAAGGCAATAATTAGATCTGAGAAGACAATGTGATACAAAGGTAAAAATAGCATAGAGTGAAGAATTAAATACAGAAGATTATGATCAGAATGATCTGATCATAACCCACTTATTACATGTCTGAGACATGGCTGACAAGAAAATCACCTCAAGAGTGAAGTATTAAAAAAAGAAAGAGGAAAGCTGGTAACGCACTTAGCACTGTCAAACAGGCAAAATCATACCTCTCTTTGCTTAAGAATTATGGACAAATATAAAAATAATGGGGGACGATGGGTCAAAATGAGGGACTGTTTTTAAATATTGCTCTAATTTACTTTACAAAATAACAGAACATCAGGATTTATATCACGATGCATTTTCTAAATAATAAGAAGTATAAAACCCTAATTAGTGGCATTACTTTCTTACAATAATTCTCAGTGATTTACCCATACAATGAAGAGGCACCGTCAGGGACATTCTGCAAAATAAGGACAGCCAGGAGATACAGCAGGCAGAAAAATGCACCTTTGGTGGAAGGTAAATGTTTTCTAAAAGCTTCCTGAACACTTTCTCCAACATATTTTTTGTCATACCCCTCAAGGTTACCTCACTATGAAAAATGTTCCTCATTTTGAACCTTAAAAAGTTCACGTTCCTCACTGCTCCACACTGAAAGGGTCTGTGACAGTTTCCAGAGTTAAAACATTTTTTAACTAATGCCTATTATATGGTTTCATCAAAAGAGCATTTTTATAAATGTAAAGTAACACACATTAACCATCCTGTAAGCTTCCTAGTTGAATTTGTTGGTAAGCTATTAGTAAGTACTCCACATTTCACCCGTTTGCTCCACATTATGAGAATTAGTGCTCCACATTTTACCCATTTGTTCTACATTATGGGAATTAGTGTTCTACATTTTGACAATTTGTTCCACATTATGAGAGGTAGTCTTCTACATTTTACCCATTTGTTGCATATTATGAAAGGTAGTGTTCCACATTTTGAAGATGGAAGATTGAGAGCTATGCTTTTTGTTTATCATTCCTTTTTCAGTAAGAGTTTCCTTTCAACCTATGTGCTGTTCCTTTAGAATAAAGTACTACTCATGCCCACAGCACAGAAGCATTACTAATAAGAAGTAGGCATCTTACTTACCACTCAAATTCCAAAAAGGCAGAGGTTTGCTGGATCATATGTTCATAGGTAGGTACTAGGCTATTTGGCCCTAGGGCCTATATAAGCCTAGCCAAAAAGGTACCCTGGTTTTCACCACCCAAGAAAATTATTTTCCTGTGCCCCTGTCAAGCAGAGCCACAGAGGTGATCCATGGGGTGAATTTTCTATTTCCCATCCAATCATCAAGATTTTTCTTGAAGAGTGCTAATGAGGAGCTTTGTTTGATATAGATAGTTAGTTTGTTCCAGAGTATGAGAAGTCTCTGGGATAGGAATCTATCCCTCCAGCATGTTCTGTTTATTGTGACGACAAGGTTTAGGTCCCTAGAGCATGTGTAAAGAAGAGCTTATATCTTAGAAATTATACTGCTACAAGTCTTAGATCAAGTTTTGGAAGAAACCTTTGAATGTTTTAATAGCAGTTCTCAAATCTTGAATGGGAAAGCATGTACTTCAAAAGTATCCCACAAATTAAGTGCATTCATCTCTGCTAAGGATACACATATAAAGCTAATCTGTACCCATTGAAGTTTAAACAATGCAGAAAGTTATGCAAAGTCTTCCAGAGCTTTAAGTTGTGGATGTAACTTTGAGAGTTCATGCCAAATCTCTCATTCCTATGCTAGTATTTTTTTCAGGCTTATGAAACACAGAGGCTAGGATCCAAGATTCAGAAAGAAATAAACTAATAGTATGGTAACAGAGGTACGAGAGTATTCTGAATGCAGCATAAGGATTACTGAGGATCTGCACAGCATGCTAAGCTTCTAGTCAACATGGCAGCTTGTGGTAGTGATCCCTGCCTCACAACTCTGAGGTCTGGGGTTCAAGCCTTTGCTAAACTTAAACCTTCTCCCTGTGTCAGTGTGGGTTTCTCTGAGTACTCTGGTTCCTTCCCATATGCCCTGCCAAAACATACTGGTGGAGTGGCTTCTCTGAACTGTTCACATATAATGCATTTGCCCTTGCTGTCATTGTCTGTTTTCCAGTAAATAAACCAATAAATTAGTCAAAACTTTAACTATGGTATAATGCATGCATGCCATAAAGTTTGTCTTGTTCATTTGTTTCCTAAGTTACTGGGTATCCTATATTACTTCAAGATTATCATTAAACCTGTAACCTATAGGAAGTAAACTGATACTTCCTTGCCAAGTTTTTTTTTTCTAAGTAGGAAGGATTTCCTTATTCATTCCAGAGATTCAGTTATTGTTTATAAAACCAACGCTCTACTGCTAAGAACTTCTTCTGTAGATGTGTTAAATATGGGAGACATGATAAATCAGGTGCAAATTCATACCTATACAGCATTAATCTGCTGTGGCCACAACTGTGCCACTTTTGTTAAATATGGAGAGCAAAGAATGTTTGAAAAATAAGTTTTGAAGGCTGAAGAGGCAATTAATGTACTGGGTCTGTTCTATAGGAAGAGTCTTTGATAAAAGAGCAATGTAGGAGATCTCTGCCAGACTGAAAATGAACTAAAAAAATTATGATTTAGGAATTCATAGTTCACAGTGTTAAATGTTTGACAGATTCAAGAATGCAGTCCCTGAGCTACTATGAGCAGACATCTATCCATTTCTTACACTACAGCATCAGAGATCTTAACAAAAGTATTAGCAGCATAGGAGGACCTAAACTTATACTCTCTGTCAAGTAACAGGCTGTATGGCACCAAGTATCTACAGGTAATCCACTTTCCAAAAACACAGCAAGTGGTTTACTTAAGATATGGCCCTGTGCTTGGCAGGTTTTTAAGGGTCAGCCATAATATCTATACAGACTTGCCAAGAACTGTTCCACAGTCTGGAAATCAGGCTGTCCTGTAGGTATATGTTTCTAAGTATCATAATAAGTTCAGTAATGGTCCTAACCACAATGCAAAGTAACCTAGGTGAACCACTGCATGCAAGCCTTCCAGGGTGTCTTATGCAGAAACTCCCAAACCTCTCATTTTTATATTACTTTTTCACGTTAATGTTCAGAGTAATGCTTGTTATGGGACATCCTTGTAAGAGGCTTTGATCACCTGTCCCACATACAGCTTAACTGTATTCATGTTTCAAAACAGGTTCAAGCAAGTCTAAAAACAGACCTTGCAGTGCTGAGTTTTAATTATTTTCCACATTAATGAGGTGTTCTAGAACAATATAAGATATTATGATTTTTTTTGCATTTATCAGTACACTGGTGAGCAATATTATGATGTGTTTGATGATGTATGGTAATAGAAAGAAAAAAGGATGGCCATAAATGACATATTCCAAATGACAATTACAAAAACAGTAAAGTAATATGTTTGTGAATAAGGAGAACTAACAAACACAAAGTGTTAATTGAGCTGTCAGGTAGTCTGCAAAACAAGCAGCTTTAAGCCATAAGCTAAGGACTGCACATATTAGAACCAGAAGGGACAAAGGTATCCTCAAGAAACTGGTTAAGCAGATTAATAAGAACAGTTACAAAGATTGTCAGGAATATGATTCCAAATATCAGGAAATTAAAGAGAAATTTGGCTTATTAATTTGCTGCAAGGTTAACAACTGTCATTTGAAGTATAATATTTCCAAAAGTAATTTGACGTGAATCTGGTCTACAATAAATTAAGAATTACAGAAAACTGAGAAGAATAAAAATCAGCTGGTAAATGAAGGTTCTTTTTGTGATGTAGTATGCATATGTTTTATCTGAGGAATAGCATACTTTTTGTTACTTCAAGGAAGTTTGTAAGAATTTCTTCATAACCTTCTTTTACTAAAACAGAAAATTAATCAGTTAAGATGAGGTTATTAAGTGGAACCTCAACTATTCAAGAAGTTTATTCAAACAGTAACAAAAGGTGTATATAAAACGCTGAACACAAACAACAAAAAACTGAATAACCTGAAAACTGGTAAGCAACCAAAGGACCAAAAAGAAGCCAAGTGTTTTAGCGCTTTCATTCACAAATTTAATACGTGAACTTCCTCAGAAACACTTACAATACATACCCAGTTCCTTAAATACTAACACTACAGGAAATTACCTCAAATCAATTAGTAAACCAATACATATATAAAAAATATATATACACATAACTGTACACTGTCATAAATAAAACAATCAAATTTATGCACATTAAATAAAAAAAGAAGAATAAAATGTTTTTAAATATCCAAATAAATAAATGCATATACACATAAAAATATATTGAAATAGATATATGTGTAAATTTGAACACTACCTGTACTTTAAAAAACATTTCAAATTAATAGATTCTTTAAGGCCAGGTGGCTTATCTGCCCCCAGCACCAATTGCCACATACTCTCTTTACACTCCATAATGTTATTAAGATCTCCTCCAAAATTGGTGGTACTGATCTTATCCACCACAGAAAACTCAAATTTCTTAAACTCCCTACAGACTAATGCATGTTTGGCCAAAGAATTAAATCTATCTTTATTCTTTATTGCTAAATTGTGTTCATAGATTCTCCTCTTGAGAACCCTCTTGGTTTTGCCTATGTAATAATGTTCACATGATACACAATTGGCTATGTAGACTACATACTCAGAATTACAGTTATAATAATCTTTGGCCCAGATTGTATAGTTGGCGGCCTTAACATATACACTAGTGCTGTTACTAATAAATCTACATTGTCTACAGTTCTTCCATGCATATGTTCCCCTCTTAGTGCTAACAGCTCTTATGTTGTCCTGACATCTAATGTGATCCATTTCAAGCATAGATTTGATGTTAGTAATTCTTTTGTAAGAAAAAATAGGTTTAACCCCTGCGGTGCCAACCAACTCTTTGTTCCCTAACACCACCATCCAATTGTTGATGATAATGTCCTTAATGAACCACATTTCATCAACAATGGGTAAAGGAAAGGCAATGTTGTAAGTGCTTCCTGAATTGGAATGACTAGATCTAGAACTAACACCTA
Source organism: Protopterus annectens (assembly GCF_019279795.1). Taxonomy (NCBI): domain Eukaryota; kingdom Metazoa; phylum Chordata; order Ceratodontiformes; family Protopteridae; genus Protopterus; species Protopterus annectens. Next base: position 27,737,848 of record NC_056726.1, read on the forward strand.
TGTGGTCAGACAAAAGAATAGGCTTAGCTATTCCCTTTCTGAGTGTGAAAACTTCCCACTCAATGTTTTGAATCCACTCAGTGGTATACCCTCTGTGTAAAAATAAGGATCGTAAAAATAAAACTTCCCTAAGAAAAATATCTTCATTGGTAGTCAGTCAACTAAGACGGATAATTTGCCCCTTCACAACCCCCTTCTTCATATGAATGGGGTGTAAACTATCCTTATGTAGATACTGATTGGCAAAAACCTCCTTTCTATATATCTAACTACTAAATTTATTGTTAGTTGCATCCACGGTGAGTAAAACATCAAGGAATGGAATACTCACTCCAAATCCACTGATTTTAAACACCAAAAAATCTGTGGTGTGGTTCAAAACATCCACCAATGTGGAAAACTCCTCAAAGGAACCAGTCCATAAAAATAATAAATCATCTATAAATCAAAAATAAGAAAGCACTTTGTCAAAACTAGGATGATTGACCAAAAATTTGAGCTCCCAATTGGCCATTACCAAATTGGCAAAAGCTGGAGCCACTCTGGCCCCCATAGCCACTCCTGAAATCTGTTTATAGAAATGCTTACCAAATCTAAAGAAATTATTATCTAACACAATCTCCATTAGGGTACATATGGTGTTTACTTTGGTGTTTCCAATGTCAGTGTAACTGGTCAAATACTCCCTCAGATAATCCAACCCTTCTTCCTGATTGATGGAAGTATATAAAGATTTCACATCAAGCATAGCAATGCTAACAGACTCCAAAGAGACATTCAGCTTCCGTAGTTCTTCCAATAAATGCCAAGAATCTCTGATGTAAAATCTAGATTTCTGCACAATTGGATTCAACAGATAGTCAAGCCAAATAGAAATATTCTCTGTTTTAGATTGTTTGGCTGAAATAATGGGTCTAAACGGTGGTTCCAGTGTGTTAACATGTATCTTAGGAATGCCAAATAAGGTGGCCAACTTAGGATGCTCTACCAAAAGATATTCATAGCTTTGATGGTCCAGTTCACCCTGACTAAACATGTCAAATAATAAAGTATTGACTCTTAAAAAACTGTGGTTAATATCAGTAGCCTGAACCCTAAGGTATGTCTCACTATCTTCTAACATAACTGTCATAGATTCATTATATTGAGTAGTGTCCATGACTACTACTTTGCCCCCTTTGTCAGCCTTCATTGTTCTGATGTTGGGATTGTTACACAAATCAAATAATGCTTGCCTTTCAGATCTATTTATATTATCATCTACAAGCCGATAATCCATCTTCCTAAACTCCTGTTCACACAGAGTTTGAAAAACTTGTAAGGTATTGTGTAAAGGTGGATTGAAAGTAGTAGCTTTCTTGGGTCCACCATTGTTGGGAGTGTGAGAAGTAGCCAACACATCACGCATAATATAACATGAATTGAGTTTCCTCAAATACAATCTAAACTCAATTAACAATTTCCCGATGTTAACCTTATTATTTGGAATGAAAGAAAAACCTTTCTTTAACACATTCACCACTTCAGTTGACAAAACATTACTTGACAAGTTCATAACATTGATACAAAATTCATCAGTCATTAAAAAATTGTTCACTTGTACTTCCTTTGATTGGGATACTTCCCTTTCCCCTTGCCCTTCCATTTGTTGTGGAAATTGTTGTTCCACTTGTGAGTCTGTTTGTTCACTGTCAAAGTTGACCGAAAAGGGCCCTGATTTTGTGTCTGTTTACTGCCAGCCACAACCTGAGCATAATTTGTTTGTGTCCAATTGGTCAATGGCTGGTCTAAAGATTCAGAGGCAGTGCCACGCTCAATATTATCATTCACAGTAGTGTGTCCATAATTTTTGTCAATAACCTTTGTGCCAGCATGAACACCCACCGATACAGGTGGCACTCTATTAGAAACCTCTTGAACCCCATCATGAAAATCTAAATGCACTGTGTTTTCAGTAACATGAGTAACATTGGAGCTCTCAACTTGCTTATCATGCAATACATATGCCTGTTTCAAATGATAAGCTACAATGTCCCTTTTAAGTTTGTTCTGCTTCCTAGCCACAATCAATGCTCGATGCCTGTCGGCCTTCGCCTCTACGCCATTATATAATGTAATGAAGTCCTTGTAACACCCAAAACTTTTAATCTTTTGATCAAGTTGTTTAATAAGTTCCTTGGTGGTTTCAAGTTCATTTGTATAGTGTGTTACTAGGCATCCCATCATGGCTAAACCCGTATTGTTGTAAAGATCTATCAATTGTCTGCTCAAATCATCCCCAGCAGTAACACAATTCGGAAACTTTGCTACACGCAAACCCAACAGCACAATCTTTCGAGAAATACATTCTCCCAAATAGGAGATCTCTAAATCCAACATGACATACTTAAGCACCATCTTCTCAAGCTCGTAAATACTATTTTTGCAGTTTATACTGTCAATATAGCCATTTTCATTAGATGACTTACTTGCTTCAATGTCCAACACATCCGGTCGTGTGTCCACAAAAGGATTGGAATGCTGTTGGCAAATATAATCCCAAACACCGACTGAGTTCGCCCCTTTACCATTGCTGTTATCGTTGGACGCCGATATAACTGCCGTCTGTAAATGGCTGGTGGTTGGTGTGACGTCACTTCCTCCCTCGGTCACCGCAACATTTGAAACAGTGGCAAAAGAGGAATTTTCATCTTATATATATATATATATATATATATATATATATATATATATATATATATATATATGCCTACTGCAAGATTCAGGAGCTGTGTCACTTGAGTAAACACTTGTTTATGTCAAATGAGAAGCAAATGGAAAAAAGAGTTTAAATCTTTTCCAACCAAGTCATAAGAGACAAAAACACTATGTAGCAAAAATGAACAGAATGACATATATATGGATACAGACTTGACAATTGTAGTTATTAATTCTGCTAATGGTGGGGTGGGATGCTGTGGGATCATTGGAAATATACTGTGCTGCAAGGAATCTCAAACAAACAAAATGAGATTAGTAAAATAAAAAGGAAGATTAGACTATTTTATTTCCTTATTTCAGATTTATATGTGTAGTGCTAGGTGTAAGGAGGAAATTGTTCTAGTTAAACAAGTAACCTACTGATAAGGGACAATGCATTTAAAGACAGCAGTTGTGATAGCTTTATGTTAAACAATACTCCATTAAACATGACATCAGAACATAAGCAATGAAAATGACTTAATTGTCTACCATGATTAATTGCTACATTGTAATTAATACAAGAAAAATGAGAGGAAAGAGATCAAGAGAAATAACTTGAGATTTTTTTCACCTGGTCTGAGCCAAGACTCCAATCTCATAAACTTCTTACATTGAAGATATAAGACTTCATCTGTTTGGCAAACCATTCATTGAACCTCAAGCTCTCATAACATTTAAACATTTCTGTGTCAATATGTACTAACACATTGTGTAACAAGTGGCCAGAATGTGTGCTAAATGATCATACTGGAAGTGCAGAATAGTAAGTAACTGCATTAATGTTTAAATTGCTTATAAGCTACATAGCATCCTGGCTTAACATGCAATTTATGGTGAGAAATTTCTGAGCAGCAAAGACACAGGGCCAGATTCATAAATGACTTATTTCTGTGCCGCTATCATGTGCATGTTGGACGGCACACTATTTTGTATTCAGTAAGTGGCTCTACATGTTGTGTAGAGCTGCCAAACAAAGGTAAACAGCACAGTACGCAAATGAAAGCATCATCGCCTGCATTACATGCTAATGAACAAATCCAATATGCCAGATAGAGACATTCAGGATGCTATAAAATAATGGAGTAGAGATGTTGCAGCCTTTTGCTATAAACACCAAAACCTACTGGAATACAACCACAGTCACACTTAGAAAAAATAGCAATGTTAGGGGATGCTTATCTTATCTTATCTGTTGCATGTCTATATGCAGCAGGCTCAAATCTACGCTGCTGCTACTGCTAATACATCTCATCCAAGAAGGGTGTTCAGACCCCGTTTAACATATCATGGACTGCAAGATATTCAAATAGAAGAGTAATACAGGGTTCATTGGGCAACACTATAGGGAATCTGCAACCTCTGCAGCCCCACCTCAGACCCAGGGGAAAATTGAGGAGAACCTATACCAGTGGAAACTAAGGTATGCGTAGCATTAAGGATATTAGCTACTGGTATATTCCAGAAACCCACAGGGGCCTATACTAGGGGTGTCTCAGGCCTCACCTTCCAGAACATTTCAACAATATCTAAATGCTATGCTGCAACATACAAGGGATTATATCTATTTTCCACACACACCAGAGGAGAGAGCAAGAACAATGTAGGAAGTCCGTGTTGTAGCACACTTCCCTGAAGTCTTGGGGGCCATAGATATGCCCTCACATAGAAGTAAAAGCCCTACCTGGTGAACAAGGAAGGGCCTTTGTCAACAGGAAGGGGTTCCACTCAATGAACTGCCAGGTTGTCTTTAATGCCCTAGGGATCATCCACAATGGCTGTGCAGGCAACCCAGGTAGTTATCATGACTCATACATATGGCACATCTCACAGGTATACACAAGGTATGGTAGAGGTGATGTTCCACAAGCCATGTACTGGGTGATGCAGGTTATGCACTGGAACTGTGGCTCATGATGCCCATCAAAAGTATACACACCCACCGCAGAAGAAGGATACAATTATGCCCACACTCAAACTAGAAACTTCATAGAACATGCTTTTGGCATGCTGAAGTCATAGTTCCTCTGTCTAGACACATCAGGGGTGCCCTGCAGTACAACCCAGGCACCTGGTCAGAATTTTTCTTAATCTGTGCCATGTTGCACAATATCATCTTGAGGAAACAGCTGCAACAGGGACAGCAAGGGCCAGAACCAAACATTCCCGGACCACAGGCAGGGCCAGCACCTGCTGCACATAAAGATGAGGAATCTGAGTGGGGAACCTCCACCTGCAGAGGTAGCCAGCAGATGTAGGCATACACGGTATGCCTTTGCCCTGGATTACAGGCAAATGATAGTATACACACTCACCAGAGAAGGAATGCACATAACAACCTAAGCACATACAAATATTAAAAGTAATGCCAGCTGATGCCCAGAAATGTTACTTACCCATGTAATGTCTGTGCATGAATAGCATAAAACAGAGACAGCCCCAAAGCATACAACTTTTAACTGCAGAAGTGTGGAACCTGCAGTATACAAACAAATGTGTAAGAAGATAAACTACCTGCATACTGTCAGTCTTGTACCTATCCAGTCTGTTTATCACACATTTATTCAATCCTAAGTAAAACCCAAATGAACAAAGCCTATGGCACAGTTATCATCATTGCCACAGGATGGGAGGGTGCATTAGGTCAAAGATGACACCAAAGACATAGATGCCGTCCCTCCCACAGCAGTAGAAATATCACAGACATTGCCTGATCCAGTGTGTCACTCATCCTATCCAATGAGTCACTCACATGGTTGAGGCAATCATGCAATAGCAAATGATAACACAATACTGTGAAGTAACCATACTGACATGGACAGCACAGCTAGAACTGCCGTATGTGCGATGTAGCAGCAGTGATATTTTAAAATTGCATACAGTGCAAAAATATTTTTCCATTGCATATTGAAATACATTCAAAATATGAACATATAAGTAGTCTGTGTAGAGGACAAACATAACTTATGAATTAGTGCAGTAATTTATAGAAAAATCTACTCCAAGTAACTAGTAATAATGCACTGTCTATATCCAGTCTCCTCTCCTTCCACTTCCAAAGCTGCACCATTACTTTATATTTTATATCCAGATGGCACAGTGGTGCAGCGGTAGCATTGTCACCTCACAGCAAAAGGTTTTCCAGTTCAATTCTCAGCTGGAGTGCCTTCTGTGTGGAGTCTGCATGTCCTCCCTGCATTCATGTGGATTTCCTCCACTTTCCTCCCACATTACAAAGACATGCGTCTGGAGCATTCTTCCCAGGCCTCTGCTGAAAACTGGATTTGTTCCAAGTTGGACTTTCTTGGCTAACAAATGTTAAATAAATAAAATCAAAAATATAGTGTAGATTCAGCCCTCTGAGCACTGTGAATATGCAAATAAGTTGTGAAATCATTTGAATTTCTGAGTACCAAAAAAATCACTTGGTGTAGGGAATGTAAACATAGTATAGGTAGCTACACAATTACATGCACACACCCAAGGAATGCAGAGAGGATCAATAACAATTGTTAGCTGCTAATGGCTTGCAACTGTTTTTGATTGCTCTGACTACAAGCAATACTGAAGCGAGTGTTCTCTCTGAAGTGTTTGTATAATGCAGAGTAGACTTACAATAAAAGGTGTAAGCACCTTGATAACTATGAGAACAACCTTAACAACATTGACATCCTTATAGTAAAACAACACTATCCAGCCTCTGGTTAAAATCTGTCTGAAATGCTGATCAGCTATATTACACAGTGAAACAAAGATGCAAATAAATGACCATGACATTGCATTTCTGCAGTTAATAGGAGAGGAATATTTTCAGAAGATAAAGAGAAGATGTAGGTGGCAGTATTGGCAACCTGACATTAAAATGGTATGAACCATTATTAATGTAAAGTATTGATCAATATGACATTGATCTAGACATGTTCAAACAAATTAGAAAGTAATACTTTGTAGTACCGTGTTGGTGGCAAAGATGGATAAAAAACACAACTGACTGTGTGCTGTTATTGCACTGAGTTGAGGGTTCAATTCCAGACAGTGTGCTGCCTGACAGAAATAATGCATATTTTCTAAGCATACAATCATGGTGAACCACACAGAGATTTAGAAAACTTCGCAATTCTGTATTTTCATATTTATTACACTGTATGTGTTACTACTGACAATCGTCTATAATTTTGCTTCTTTGTTTTCTGTTCCTCATTTGCACATGTTTTGGCAGAGTGCACTCTTGACTGGCAGCATTTCAAGGCAGTGAATGAGAATCTACTGCCTAAGGTACAAACTGAACAATTTAGTTTGTCTTGCCATCAGTAGTGCATTTCACCTTGGAATGCATATGCTTTGCTACTGCACTCTGAACAGCAGTAAGTGACAAAATTCTGCATTACATCTAAGTATCGTTGTAATACATGAGTTAAATTAAATTATTTTAAAGAAAAAGCTAAGAAGATGCATGGTTTGCAGCCACATGCTGCTTGGAATGTTTCCAGCAGATGTGAAAATGCAGCTTGTGATTTGTTGTGTGGAATATAAATTGTTACATATATTCATTTACCTGTTTAATGTCAGCACTGCTTAGCAGAGCACAGATAGGGCTCACAGTTGAAGGAAACTGAACAGTTTTATTTATGTAATCTTCATTACCACAAACATGTTTGGCACAGATGTGCAGTATTTCTAATGAGTGGATGATGTGCACATTTTGTATACCTGTTTCTGTGGCAGAAACCATAAATGCAGTGACTTTGGCCCCTTAACAAATTTCCTCTGGTTTTCAAATCCATACAGTATGAAGATAATTTGAAATGTTATTTCTCCAGATGTAGGAATCGCTTTCATCATAACTTTATATGCTTTTTTTATGTTTCTTGCCTTGTGCATTTACTCGCTGCTATCATGGGTTCAAATCCAGATAATACTTTTTTTTAAAAAAAGGGTGTCATAATGCAATTTCTAGCAATACTGGGATTAGGAAGGTAACACTATATACAAATGGTAACATAATCATGTTTTTTTTCCATGAAATGTGTCATTAATGCTTTGATACATACATTTTGTAAGTAGCATATGTCATTAATAATTTAGGTATGAAGCACAATTGAATGTGTGAATAATTAAGTAGGATAAATATGATAATGAATTAGAAATGCACTTGCATATATCTGCTAGGCAGTATACTTAAATACATATCATCGTCTCTCCTCAGGCAGCCCAAGTCTGTGTTTAGAACAGTATGTATACTGAAGTATGTATGTATCATACCCCAACCTGTATTAATCAGCTCATGAAAGTCTATCAATCTAACATACATTTACAAACAGTAATAATGCTGCTTTCAAGGGAATGCATTTCACAGGAGTTCTTAAAGTCACACACATACAGGTCTATTTGAAGTATATCTCCATTCATGCTGAATGCAGTTTGTCTGTAATAAACATAGTTGAAAGGGAGTTCACCTATGGCACTGATGAATAATCACCTTGCTTGAAATGTATGTATTATTTCTTTCTTAAGTTTGATTCCTACACTGGTCAACTAATTTTTTACAGCATATAATTCTAGGAAATTATGTGCCATGTCATCCTTTTTAACCTCCAAAACACCAAGGATAACACGCCAGGCCATTAAGGCCACCAGTGTTGACTACTGAAAAAGTATGAATGTGTTCAGCATCACGCATGGCAAATCTTAATGACATGTCTCATACCTTTATTGCTGTTTGGTATAATGCCTTCTGCCTTGCATACAAGTGCCTCTTTGTGCTAACAATTGTGCAAGTACAGTTGGCATGGCTGTGCATGTTTGCATACTAACCATTAATCATGACATTGGAAATTGGCATCAATTCATACTTAGAGTGGCTGCTTGACGTCTGCAGGCATGGCTGGTGTGGGAGATGATAGTGCTGAATTTAAAGCACAAAGATGAGGTATTGAGGAGTCCAGGATTTTTGTTGCACTCCTTGTGAAGTGCTACAGCCATAGGGTGCTGCAGGGGGACTATACTGGGTCCTAGTATAAGACTGAGGCTTGGAACAGTGTAGCCAAGGCTGTCTTTGGTGCAACTGGCATCCTACGCACTGAAGAGAATTATTGCCACCACTCTAGTGACCTGAAAGGGTGCAAGAAGGACCACCTTAGCCAATGGGATAATGATTTAGGACTGCTGACATTCCACAGTAAATATACTGACCTATCTGTATTAAATGATGTAGAATACAGTACCCAACAGAGACTGTTATTCAATATGCTGTCACGTCTCTTCTTGTTTTCTTCTGTTTTTGTACAGTTGCTGAAGACATTACAGTGAACCTTGAGGTGCACCAAGACAGGTTAACTAACCTCAGAAAGGTGCAGAGTACGTTTGTATCAGGTCTTAATGTAAGCTCGATAACTATTGTAATTGTATGCAGTATGGCAGCACTGTAATAAAGAGTTGCATTTAGGATATCATATCAGTGCAATTGATTCATGGTACAACACAGTAAGACCATCCCATCATACCTGGATAAAGGTGTATAGACTGCATAATCATAACTGTTTATTTCCTAAAATTATATAGTCATGTGATATGCAATTTATCTAATTCTGTCTCACTTTTCTGTCTCACCCCACCCCCTCTCTCATTTTTCCTTTTTGTTGGGGGGATATTATATATGGCTTTAAAATGTTCTGTTTTCACACATGTTTGCTTATAAAACTTGACATTCAACACAAAGAGGTAGACTGACCATTGTAGATCATCCCACCATCCCTCAACTGTTTGCAGCACTGACAGCACTTCAGAGTCCAAGCTGTCAGGGCTGACTCCACAACCCCTGCCCTACCTAGCCGATCCACATCAGGTAGCTCTGCCCTGGCTGCTGGTACATTGGTATCCTCCAGGAGCAGTAGTAGTGAAGGTGGTGATTTTGGCACCCACCAAGAGCTGATAGGGCTAGTGAAGTGTATTATGGAAAGGGGTATTGGTGCCTGAATCATCTGTGTCAAAAAGGTGATTCATCACATTGCCAACATGATGGTACATTGAACACTGGCAAAGGAAACTGAGATAGAAGACACTGATGACAGTTTCAAGGATGAGGACTAGATTCTCACTGTTCTCAGGCTTGATGTGGGCACACCGCAGATGCCCCCTGCCAATCCCTAATCATTGTATCCCTCCAAACATTTGTGTCTTTCACCACCTTTTTCTGTCTTATTTGTCCTTTATGTCTGCACTTGCTTCCTCACCTAACCTTCCTACCTGACCCTCACATTCCCAAGCACCTTCCCCAACATTACTCTCTCTTTGAAAGAAAAAAAGTAAAGAATGGGTGTCTGTCCCACAAAAACAAATAAATAAATAACAACCTATATATATATATATATATATATATATATATATATCCACTTAACCTATGTGTCTTGTTGACATACTTGATTTGATACAATTGGCTGCACATTATTCTGTTGTTGTCATCTACCCTTGGTGTGGTGACAGTCCAAAATCAGCAAATTTTGGCTACAGTTCTACATTTATGTTGTGAAGAAGTGGATAGCTATGGTTCTCTCCCACTACCTTCCTGCAAATTCCTCTATTCTTTCCCAGGTATCCTCCCTTCTGCTTGCCCCCCATTTCATCACTTTCCTATCAGCCACTTTTTCACATTTAATCTTGTCAAAAAAATAAAATTGCACACAGCACACAGAGTCAGAAATGGCCCATAAGAAAGCCTTCACTTTTTTCCTCAGCCTTTACATGAAGTTTGGCATTGTGTCTCTAATGCAAACAAGTAACTTGTAAATGGTTCATCTCCCAGGCCTATGCTTACACTTATCAAGGGTATCAAAACTTGTCAGAGATTTGGGATACATGGCTAGGCTTAAAAAGGCCCCTGTGGTTGTTAGCCTAATAAACACCTATGAACCTATGCACCAATGCCAAGTGATGGCAACTGGCTGCTCGTGGCCTATGGCAAAACCCAGTCAGTTATTGCCATCAGCTGCAGTTATCTGATTATTCTCACACAAAGGGGATTAAACATGTGGCACTATCGGAATACAGAGTAAAGGCAGAAAAAAATTCAATACTTTAAAACAGTTACTCAAACAGTTATTTGACTACTGGATACAACAAAGTGCAACTTCCGCTGTGGAGTGTTGACATAAATAACATGTCTGAAAATTGCTTTTTGTCCATAGCATTGAGGGTGACATCCAGATGTATGCGACATTATTTTTCACTGTGATGTTATACTTCTGTGATATATTAAATGACATACGTCTTAATTTTTATCCATTAGCAAACTTTCATGAACAGATTTTGGATACTGTTGCAAAAAAGCATTTACAAACACATCCATCCCTGTAAGGACAAATTATTAAACCACCCTTACTCTACCTATGTCATTATCAGTTTTTGCCCCACAGCCATCACTTACTGATACAAAGCATGACTGATTAATATGGGTCTATATTATTTTGTCAAAACTCAAATGACTGAATACTCATTTGTCAAACACCTATTCAGCGAAAACACTATTTATCGATCTGTGTTTTAAGTGAAATGTTTCCTAAGATAAACCAATGGTTAGCCACCATCTAGAATTTGCCCTTTTCCTCGCTGTAGTATGATCTTGGAGTTGGTATATTTAGCTAGGGTGTGTGTGTTGGACATAGCCCCCACCTGAGTAGGTATTAAATTTTGTGGTTTTGTTTATGGTTGCTATGGCCGACCACCATCAGTTTGCCCTAGGAAACCTTTTGCTTAAAACATCAGTCGATGAATAGATTTTTCACTGAATAGGTGTTCGACAAATGAGCGTTCACTCATTTGAGTTTCGACAAAGTGATATAGACCCAATTAATATGGAAGACACACCATAAAGATTTATAATAATGACCCATAACACCACCCTTTCGTATGCGTTTCTATATCTGTGTCTATCTTCACCTTTTCTCTCTCAGTCTTTTGTACTGTTGACTATTTATTAGGCTGATGGATGTAAATGTCACATTATGGCATTCTCTGTCTGCCATTACTTTGCTAAAGAATAAAACCTACATCATCACTTGGCTAAATAGGGTATCACTGTCCCTTCAAAGGTCTGATTTTGGCATGTGTGATGTAGGATTTCCTTGGTGGGGGTCTAGAGAAAATGATCAAGCCTGTAAACTTAAATTTTCACCTTGTCAACTGTCCGTTTACAGCATTAGGTGAAAGTCATTCTGCGCTTTTTTATAAGTGTTTTTCCTGTGAATGAGTTGCCTATGTATCTCCCTAAGCCCTTTCTGTTGTATCAGTTATAGTGCTCAGCAGTTGCAAGAGGTCTGGTAACAAGCAACTGCAGTATGTTATGCTAAATGGCATTTCAGGTGTTATTTCATAATGCAGTGAGTGGTTGCCTTACACCTCCTTGTACACCCAGTTAACTTGTGATATCCCTTGAACCATGTCTAATATGTAGTAGTTATAAAAGTTTATTTCAGTAGCTATTACACACACAGTTTTGACAGGCAACATATTTATAATAGTTATTCATAGGTATTCTTTCATAATAAAAAGTTAATATAATAATCACATGCTGACATTCTTTATAAAACCATCTGCATACTGGAGTTAAACACTGGTTCAACTGTGCTTTTTCATATAGCTCACAGAGTTTACGCCTTGGGCCACAGAGAAAGCTGTAACAAGTGGATTTTCTCCACTAAGTACTGCCTAGAGTACTGACAGCCACGCAATGACACTAAGTCTGTTTGCGCTGCAGAAGGTACACCAAATGTACTATTTCACTGTTCCCTTCAGCACACAACTCTGTTTGCTCACAGGGTGCCACCACTCAAATGGGGAAGGCAAGTACAGAACTTAATTTCCGATATGAGCTGTGGAACTAACACTGAATGGTATAACAAAACATGCAGAGCATCTGTATGCAACATGTGAAGATATAAACAATCTGTTGTAAATGTAATCAGAATCACATTTCCTCTGTGATTTATATTTGTGCAAAGGTTGCCAGGCAGCACTACTGAACACCAGTAAGCACTGGTGCTTCATAGTCCAAGTTCAACACATCAAAGTCTGACATGCGTGCGCCAACACTGCCAACATCTACATAAATATATTTCTCAGCATTGCACTTTAGGAAGTGATTTTGAAGAAAATAAATATTGCAACTGGATGATATTACTTCACTACATGGAAACTGTACAATGTACTCATGTGAAATGCAGTGAACTGTGTGGTCAATTGATCAGTTCTTTCTGGACAGTTGGGTCTGCACTGTAGCACTGACACTTACAAATTATATACAACCACATACAGCCTTGACACACAGAAATAATCATTTTTGTCCCTTCTGCATTTGAACATTAAGTATTGCTAGGTACAGACAGTCCACGTTGATCATGCATGGGCACATACCATTGCTAATATCAGTACCATTCATTAAGGTTTACATACCATCAGCATAACCTGATGATCCATGAATGATTCAATGTCCATCCTGTGTTTCATAAGTGTGTGTGTGTGTGTGTCTCATATACACAAGACAGCTGGGTACATGTCACTCTTATTTCTGCAGTATACATTAATGACAGCATATCTGACATAAGCCATCAGTGTGTACGTATTATTGATCATAACATTGACCTCATGCTGTCATATCACAAATATGGATTTGCACAAAACCTTCAACATCACAATATCTTCTCTGACAGAGAATGAGACTCTAATACTATCTACACTGCACTGTCAGAGTATAAAGTCAAATTTCTTCAGTGATGATTGTGTTAAGTACTGTGTCCTCTAGACTGCATAGCTATACAGGTAGGGGGTTCTAATCTTACAGCAGTCAATGTGTGTGTGTAAATATGACCTTAACTAATACTGGCCTCAATAAAATAGTAGTCTTGAGTAAATGTTACATTGCACTGTGAATCCACATCAGTGTCAAACCCTTCTCCCAACATCATCTTCTCATCAACACAATGCTGATGTCATCCTCTGTAAACTGTACTCTTACAATATTGAAGTCAGGCTTCTCTGGTAGCAATTGTGTTAAGTACCGTGCCCTCTAGATTATATAATGTATGTGCAGGTTAGACAATTGCATCACTAGAGGATTAATTCAACAGGTGTGCTGATTAGAAGCATTTACATGGTCAGATCAATCACATAACCCTTTTCACTCTGTCCACAAATTCATACTATCTGCAACAAAATATGAAGTCATTTCAATAATGCACTTTCAAGCCACTAAAGTCAGACTTCTCATGTGGTGCATGTGTGTAATAAACTTGTGTGTAGATTGTGTCGCTTGATAAGTAGGGAGCTTGAATGCAATACTAAGACTGTCCTGATTGTGTGTGAATGTAAATGTATGCAAGAGTGTGTTATACCGCTTAGTACTGACAACATTTAGAATTCCAGGTAGCTGTAGAAGTCATTTTTTGTACACATGTCTCCTTAGCATGCCACAGTTGATATCATCCTCGCAAAGATGTAGTATGGCTTACATGCAATCAGGCTTCTCCTGTGACATCTGCATATAACACACATGTCTGTAGATTGTGTCAGCAGATAGGAAGGGAATTCAAATACAACAGTGAAATTCTCCTGAGTGTGTGTGTGTGTGTGTGTGTGTGTGTGTGTGTGTGTGTGTGATAGAGCAGTGTGTTACACCTGTTAGTACTGAAAATATTTTGATTACACATATCAGTAGAAGTCATTTTTGCACACACATCTCCTTTACATGAAACAGTTGATATCCTGTCAACGATGCAGTTTGGCTCACATGTAGTCAGATTTCTCCTGTAGCATATGTATATAATACACTTGTGTGTAGGTTGTTTCAGTACATAGGTAGGGAGTCTGAATACAGGAATGACTGTCATTTGTGGTCATGTGTTTCTTCCTCTTACTGTGAAGAATAGGCTGTAAATACATATATGAGGTATAACTACACAGTGTGCTTGTGCTGTGCAACCACTGTTTAGCAGAAGCATGACAGTAATACACAATAGTGATGTCATCTTTCACAAAATGAGATACTGCCAGCCCAGCTATCTGGCATTCTGGTAAATTATTATATGTCATTTGTGAATATCAACATGATTCATATGCTTGTGTTACAAATGTATTAGAACTGTATGTTATATGTATATAAAACTGCTGGTACAGAAGTGTATGTTGAACAGTACTGAGCTTAAAAATGTAACCGCAGTGTACTCTATTGGAATAGAACAGAAATGTACCTACACTATTGTAACTGTTTAGATGTATATATTGTAAAAATGGAAACTGGAACACAAGAGGTTAACTTCAGAAAAATAGCTGAAATTTAAACTAATTTCTGACAGCAAGAGACAGGATGTTATCTTTCAGTTTCAGTACAGTAACAGACACAATGTCTAGAACTAGAGTCTTTCAGTATTGTCTTGGAAGTGTTTTATTATTTTATGACTTCCAGGATCTGCAAAGACTTGAGAAAAAGCCTTGTATATGTATTTTCACAGGTAAATGCTAAATGCTACCAACTGCACCAATGGTTGTTGTTCACCTGGGATAGAGTCAGATGACAAGAAGTGATGTCATTCTGCAAACTATCCCTGCTGTAATATTTGAGATATTAATTTAAGAACTCACTGAGAGAGATT
Source organism: Protopterus annectens (assembly GCF_019279795.1). Classification (NCBI taxonomy): domain Eukaryota; kingdom Metazoa; phylum Chordata; order Ceratodontiformes; family Protopteridae; genus Protopterus; species Protopterus annectens. The sequence continues at coordinate 27,753,228 of NC_056726.1, forward strand.
GAGCATTTTATATTTTGTCTTTGACCTGAAGTTATCAGCTGGAAGACCCATTTACCACATCTGCCTTGCTTGCTCTGTAAGTAAATTATTACAGTAGAGTAATTTCAATTAGATACATTCGGGAATATAGCAAAGCTTAATTTAGATTTTTTTTATTTATTTGAGACTGTCCTGCAACATTGTTTTAAATACTTTCTGTGGTTTTGAATGGATGTTAATGTGATTATATACAGAGTATTTATTTTCCTGTTCTTTTATTATTTATTAAATATATTTAAACCTTTCATTGTGGCTATTTGTGAGAGATATTTAAGTTCTGAGAGTGCTTTCATATTTATTTGGGGACACTGTATAGGCCACTCCTAACAGTCTTGATGTTGGTCAAACTACCATTTGTATTAACAGTAACATTACACAGTAAGATTGGACACTCTTTGTTAAGGGCCTTAAAGTAGCTGATAAGGAGTTGGCTGGTGGCAGTAATAGCTACCTTATAATCTGGGCAGAAGAGGTATAGCTAGTAAATCTGTACCAGCCTTTCCCAGGTGTGTGTGTGTGTGTGTGTGTGTGTGTGTGTGTGTGTGTGTGTGTGTGTGTGTGTGTGTGTGTGTTTAAAAAACAAACCTCAAAGAGTGTGTGTGTGTCAGCTACTTGGATAGGGACACAAAGCACTGACTGGAAAGAGAGGGTGTTGGAGGTCTTGGCTTAGCCACTCAGCTGAGATCTCAATTCTATAGCTGTGCCAGTGGGGAGTCTTACTGGGTATCTGGAGAAAGAGGGAGAAACCAGCCCTGGACTGACTGTGGTCTCTGTTTCTTCTTAAGGGAAAATGCACTTGATGCAGAGAGCTGCATCTGGAAATAGTGTGTGTGTGAGTGTGCGTGTGTGTGCGTGTGTGCATGTGTGTGTGTGTGTGTGTGTGTGTGTGTGTGTGTGTGTGTGTGTGTGTGTGTGTGTGTGTGTGTGTGTGTATATACCTGTCATCCTCCCAATATATGTCCAACACTGGTGCTAGTGGTTAGGATTGAGGCTCCTTGATTACTGTTGCCAGTGGCAAGGCATCAGATATATTGTTGGCAGTGGTGGGATACCCACATATTAGGATTCAGTGGTGTGGATATTGAATTCATGTAGCCTGTAAACAGTGGTCACACAAGAAGGTATATGAACTCTTAATCAGCCACACAGTGAACATTCAGAGTTTCACATCACAATAGCTTTATTTATTTTTTGTTAGCTTAATTAGCCAGGGAGACCAGGCAAGGATGTCATCAGAGGAGTACGGCAAGGTGACAAGGAGCCAGTTGGCTGAGATGTGCCAAGTCAAAGGACTGGCGCACGCTAACCTGACTAAAGCAGAAATTATTGCAGCCTTAGCCACAGCTGCATCACAGACCAGCAACCAGGAGGACAACCAGACTGGTCTTGAAGATGTACAACTCTCAAAAAATGAACGGTTCAACCCTTCCACAGAGGACTTAAAAATCTATCTGGAGTTAAAGAGACTTGAACTGAAGGCCAAACATTTGGCAGGAGAAACAAATTGTATTAGAAGCAACAGAGAGACTGAGACGTCTGGAAGTTGAGGAGAACGACAGGCAGAGGTAACATGAAAAAGAAATGCTGACTCTTCGCCGGGTCATGGAGGTAATAGGGAAGGGAGTAACTGAACCACAGAAGCAACAAAGGTCAGTAAATTTCTTTCACAATTTACAGAGGGTGATCATTTTGATAATTTTATTCATATGTTTGAAAGGGTACATAAACAGTATAATACTGACAAGTGCTTTGGGTATGGTTCCTGACCCCCTTACTCCATGGTAAAGCTGTAACCGCTATTTCTAAGTTGTCTGATACTGATTGCTTAAATTATAATACAGTTAAAAATTGTTTGTTGGATTGTTTTAAGTTAACACCTGAAGCTTATAGAAAAAAGTTTCATGAGCATAGACACAAGGCAGATGAAAGTGTGTGTGTGAACATATTGCTTTTATATTTTCATAGATGGGTGAGTGGGTGTCAGGTCACCACTTTTGAAGGGCTAGAAGACCTTTTGGTGAGGGAACAAGCCCTTGGCTCTTTGCCTGAGGACATGAGAATCAGATTAGTGGATAGAGAATGTAACACAGCAGATGAGTTGGGGAAAAATGGAGACCTATACCTAGCAAGCAGGTCATCACTCCACAGGTATGGGATACCCACGGCTGCTCATGGGTCTAGGTGAACCCATGGTGGGCAGCCTAAACTACTCTAACAGAGTCTATCAGTAGCAGGGGAAGCCACTAGTTCAGGTACACAGCTAGGGCCAAGGCTTAAATGTTTTAAATGCAACCAGTGGGGCCATGTAACATATAGATGTCCATGAAGGCAAGGTGGGGAACAAAAGGTGGGAGAGCCAGTAAGTGGGAGTGACAAAATGCCAGCAGTTGGTTATCTCGAGACAACAAGGGTTCCAAACTACCACAAGAGGTTATATCCTATTTTAGTAGATGGGAAACAGGTTACTGCTAAGAGAAAGACACAGCCTCTGACCTAACTATTGTGAAGCCTGCAATTGTTAAAGACGAGCACTATTTGCTTGGGCAGTCTACTCCAGTCAGAGCTTTAGGAGGGACCCCATTCCAAATACCTTTGGCTAGAGTTCACCTTGAATGGGTGGAAAAGTAAGCAAGCAAGTAGGTGTGTTTGATGATATCCCTGCAGATGTCCCGATAGGGAATGATTTTGATAATGCAGTACTTTGTGTGCATTCAGTGACATGCAGCCAGGCTGGGAGACAAGCATGTGAGTCTGGTAGCCTAGGGGGACACAGACAGACCACAGACTTGAAGCCAGGACTGTGTGGTGGTTACTTCAAAGAGGAAGCTAACCTGTAGCAGTGACACTGAAGGTGGGCCACAACTGTTTTTGGGTACTGATGTTCCCTTGTACAGAGTGACTGTAAGGGCAGAGATGACTAGTAGTACCCAGGCTGACAGTGAGGCACCACTGTCAGAGAATGCCAGACTTCCTGTGGAAGTGGAGCTGGGAAGGGTTACAAAGAGACATTTGAGACAGGTTCAGCTTTCAGACCCTACATTATAAAGCCTGAGGGACATAGCTAGGGAGGCACCTGATTCTCAAGGGAATGGTAAATCTGTATACTGGGACAAAGGGTTACTGTATAGAGAGTGGACCCCTGAGGGAGGGCTAGAGGATGAGAGAATACAGCAGTCGGTAGTGCTCACAGCCTAGCATCTGGCATTTTGAGCCATAGCCCATGATATTCCCTTTGCAGGTCATATGGGCATAAAGCATAGAAAGAGATGTATTATGCAGAACTTTTATTTACCTGGGATTTCTAAGGATGTAACAGGGTACTGCAGGACCTGTGAGCAGTGCCAAAAGGTAGGCAAGGCAAGAGGCAAAGTCAAAGCTCCTTTGATGCCTTTGCCTGTGATTGAGGAGCCATTTCAGAGGGTAGTTTTGGATATTGTGGGGCCTCTGAGTACTCCAAGTTAAACAGGGAAAATGTATATCCTAGTGGTAGTAGATTATGCTACTACATACCCTGAAGCAGTGGCCCTGTCTTCAATTGAGGCAGAAAAGGTGGCAAATGCTTTGTTAGAGATTTTCAGCAGGGTAGGTTCCCAAAAGAAATACTGACTGACAGAGGTGCAAATTTCACATCAGACCTACTGACTTGTCTGTTGGAGCACTGTGAGGTGAAGCACCTAAAGACCACACCCTACCATCCTCAGACTAATGGTCTGGTTAAGAGGTTAAACTCTACACTAAAGATCAAGATACAGGCATTTGCAGGCCAGTCTTGAGGGAGTGGAACAAATATTTGCCCCATCTTTTTTTGCTTAAAGAGAGGTACCCCAGGAATCCATAGATTTTTCACCCTTTGAGTTACTGTATGGGCATAGGATGAGGAGACCTCTAGATTTTATTTGTGATGAGTAGGAGGGTGAGTGCAAATCCCACAAGGAGTCTGTTGTGTCATATGTCCTAAATCTCAGGACAAGGCTCGGGAAATGCATGGGCTGGACCCAGGAGAACCTGGCAGAAGCCCAACAGCAGAAAAAGGTCTGGTATGACAGGAATGCTTGAGCTAGAGAGTATGCTGTTAAGCAGCAAGTTATGGTTCTCATTCCTGTCAGACACAACAAGCTACAGACAGCTTGGGAGGGACCCTTCAAATTGGTAAGAAGCATCAGTTATTTTAACTGCATGCTGGAGCTGCTAGGCAGGAGGTGGGGTACAAACTGTATCATGTGAACATGATGAAACCTTACCATGATAGGGAGGCCCTGGTGCCAAGTATTGGCAGTAGGATGCAGGAGGAGTCTCAGGGGGATCTATAGCTACAGGGAGCAAGCCATCAAAATCCCAAATTATTATGGTGGAGCCTAGGATTGCAGGCATATGGTAGGACAGTGCAACACTGTACTGGGGTTAGAAATGCCAAGGCAGCTGGAATCTTAAGACAGGGAATGATGCAATGTATCCCCAGATAGGCTCAACCCTCTCAAGTGACGTTTCTCAAGGTTCACTTGAGAAACTATCTTGAGTCTTCAAGGGAGGGAGAAATGTCATGAAAGGAGACACCACCAGCCCAGCTCTCTGGAATTTTGGTAAATAATTATATGTAATTTGTGAATATCAACATGATCCATATGCTTGTGTTCTAAATGTATTAGAACTGTATGCTATGTGTATATCAAACTGCTGGTACAGAAGTGTGTGTTGAACAAGGTTTGTACAGTACTGAGCTTAAAAATGTAACCACAGTGTACCCTATTGGAATAGAACAGAAATGTACCTACACTACTGTAACTGTTTAGATGTATATATTTTAACAATGGAAACTGGAACATCAGTGGTTATCTTCAGAAAAATAGCTGAAATTAAATTAATTTATGACAGCAACAGACAGGATGTTATCTTTCAGTTTTTGTGCAGTAACAGGCACATTGTCTAGAATTAGAGGCTTTGGTATTGTCTTGGAAGTGTTTTATTGTTTTATGACTTCCAGGATCTGCAAAGATCTGAGAAAAAGTTTTGTGTGTGTATTTTCACAGGTAGATGCTAAATGCCACCAGCTGCATTAATGGTTGTTTTTCACCTGGGATAGAGTCAGATGACAAGAAGTGATGTCATTCTGGAAACTATCCCAGCAGTAATATTTGCAATATTAATTTAAGAACTCCCTGAGAGAGACTGAGCATGTTGTACTTTGTCTTTGACCTGACAGCATCAGCTGAAAGACCTATTCACCACATCTGCCTTGCTTGCTCTGCAAGTAAGTTATTAGGGTACAGTAATTTCTCTTAGATACAATCAGGAATATAGCAAAGCTTAATTTAGATGTTTTCCTTTATTTATTTGAGTCTGGCCTGAAATGTTGTTTTTAATATTTCCTGTGGCTTTGAACTCTGATGGTCCTGTGATTATATAGAGAGTATTTTCTTGTTTTTTATTATTTATTATTCAGTATATTTAAACCTTTAATTATGGCTGATATTTGTGAGACATATTTAAGTTCTGAGAGTATTTGCATATTTATTTTGTGACACTGTGTAGGCCATTCCTAATAGCCTTGCTCTTGGTCAAACTACCATTTGTATTAACAGTAACATTACACAGTAAGATAGGACATCCTTTGTTAAGGGCCTTAATGTAGCTGATAAGGAGTTGACTGGTGGCAGTAATAACTACCTTATAGTCTGGGCAGAAGGGGCATAGCTAGTAAACCTGTGCCAGCCTTTCCCAGGTGTGTGTGTGTGTGTGTGTGTGTGTGTGTGTGTGTGTGTGTGTGTGTGTGTGTGTGTGTGTAAATCAAACCTCAATGGGCAGGGACACGAAGCACTGGTTGGACACAGAGAGTGCTGGGGGTCTTGACTTGGCCACTCAGCTGAGATCTCAACTATATAGTTGTCCCACTGGGGAGTCTTACTGGGGATCTGGAGAAAGAGGGGGAAACCAACCCTGGACTGACTGTGGTCTCTGTGTGCTCTTAAGGGAAATTGCACTTGATGCAAAAAGCTGCATATGGAAATACTTTGTGTGTACCTGTCATCCACCCAATGTACGTTCCTCACTGGTGCTAGTGATGAGGAGTGAGGCTCCTTGATTACCATTGCCAGTGGTGGGGCATCACATCATCCATTGAAATGTGCAGTGTCACAGTCTTCAAATTGTAGTTTCCCTTGTGTTTCAGTAAACCTTCATCAGCCTGTGATGTTAGCTATGTAGTTCAGATCCCGATATCACTTCTTACAGTCACTGTATATGTTGTTAACAGTGTTGTCACCCACATGTGCTGTCAGGGCCGGTGTTAGCATTTTGGGGGCCCCCAGCAAATGTCAAGTTGGGGGCCCCCTAGGCACTTCCAGTATAAGTATCATCCTAACAATGCCATCCATCCTAAGCAACCTTTTATTTCATGCTGCAAACTTTTAGGAGTAGTATCCACAGACAGACCTGCAGCTACAAGCTTTTACATTACAACAGGCCTATGTATCACACTATCACTATGTTGAGCTGTCTAACAAAGGGGCAGTTAGAGTTACTGGCACTTAGTTGCAACAGTGATACATTGCAACAAGTCTATGTACAGGTCTGGACTTAAAGTGAAATGATGACTGGACCTACATTTCAACCCCCCCACACACACACACCCTCCAGTCCTCTCCTCTGATTCTTTCTCTTTTTGGGCTCCCCATACCATCCACGTTACCTTTATCTTCCTTCTCTCACATTTTGCCTTACTCTAAGCTTTTCAAGAAGCCATAACTTTCTATATGCTCTGAAGTGCATTTTACACAACCTTTTCATCCAATAATAGCTTGAACAGAAATTATGATTAAGGAAAGAAATTTACTGCTGTGGTTCAGCTTTAGTTTTCCTTGCATCCTTCAACACACGTTTCCTGAACAAGACAGCCCAGTAATAACCACTTAGGAAATAACTCAAGTCAGGGCCCAAGAAGCCACAGGTTTACAGATGGTCTGGGATGCATTTTAGAGCATTTTCTCAACATTTTACTCCAATGGTTGCCTAAATAAAAATTATGGAGAAAAAATAATTCCAGTCTTTTTTTCTTTCAAGGCATAATTTGTGCCCAAGGCTTTATTTTCAAAGCTGACAAAATTGTAGCTTACAGTAAACTAACAAGTCAGTAGTTGTGAGAATATTTAAGTCTTATCTGGAAATACTGCCTACCTCCATAACCCTCTAAAAAAGACAAGTCACTGCCTATGCATCCCTCTGGTGTAAGACTGGGATGAAAGCAGAGATTTAAATTGCCTTTGTCATATATTTCAAGTGACTGATGATATACATATACATAGCATGTTCTTCACCCCAGCCATCAAAGGTAGCCACATGTATATGAGCCTAGTACATGATTGTGAGAATGATTTCAGTAATATTCAAATTTGTTGCTCCTAGACAGTACACCTCTCTTACACAAGCTATAGTAACCTTCTTTGTACACCTCTGAGGTCTGTGAGAAACACTGCCCTCAGCTCAAACACAAGCTATAATGACTTCATGTGCGCACCTCTAAGGTTTGACTGTGATGAAAATTAAAGATGTAATATCCACACAATCTCTAGCCCCGCATAACCCATAGCAACTTTATGTACACACACACACACACATTTGAGCAGGGCTGGTTTTAGAATGGGTGTGGTTGTAAACAGAGGCTATTATTAGCTTTATCCTAAAAGGGACATATCTCAGCACCATTCAGGTTAAACTGATACACAGAAGAATAATGTATGTGTCCTGGCATTATTGGGTGCATGCACAGATAAAAATCAGTGATGTTTTTTACACACACACACACACACACACACACCACAGCAGTACTAGTTATGTACTTATTTCAGCACTGCCTTGTGCAACATTGGTACTGCCACACCAGATTAGTCATTGCTGTTTAGCAGTTGTCAAACAGCAGAAGCAGTAAGATTTATCCCATGGAGGAGTAATGCATGCTTGTCACTGTCCCTACTTTCACAGAACTTCCCTGATTTTGTTCATACTTTTGCTTTATCCTTCGTAAAAAATCTGATTTGCTGTTAAATCATTCAGGATTACAAACAGTCAATTAATCTAGACATCTGAGTTTTATACTTATTGTCCAAAAATAGATGTTGATGCAAAATATGTTATTCTAGTAATTTTTAAGTGAATTAGAGAAATATTTAAACATATTTATTATTCTGAGTATTTATTTTTGGGATTGTACTGAATTCTTAAGCAAATAAATTGAGTTATAGTATCTGGTGTTCTGGTATTAGTTATAAAACTACCTGAAAGAGAAACTATCCCTGATGATCGGAAGCATCAGCTCTTCTTAAAATCCAAAGTTTGCACTGAGGTAAGTCACTCTGGGCTGCTGATCCCTCTAGTGCTTATATTGTTCATGTTCATTATCAGCTTCATACTAATAGGGTCATATCACAGCCCTGTTCATGTTAAAGAGCATAATTAGGAAATGAATGCATTTTTCATTCCTCGTTTTTCCCGTCAGCAGCAGCTTTTGTGGGGCCCCCACACAGACACAAATGATCAAGGGGGGCCCCTGCAGCCATGGTTTTGCAGGGACTAAAAGCTGGCTATGTAGTTAGTTTTAGTGGAGAAAATGTCCCAAAGCAGAGTTTAACTAAGCCAGGAGCACTATGTCAGTAGTAAAATATTTAATGGCATGCTGATGCCTGGTACTTGACAAAACACTGTTACTACAACCAGAAATATCTTTGAATTGTAAGGGAGATATAAATAAGAGTTATTACCCTCATAGTTTATTAAGTATGCAAGACTGCTGCACTAGCTTTTGTTGGTTTTACAGATGTGACAAAATATCAGGATAAAATAACTTGCTGTGGTTGGGGGCCCCCAGGGAACAGGGGGCCCCCAGCGACCGCAGGGTTCGCTGGTGCCTAAAACCGGCTATGTGTGCTGTGTTCATGTGTAGATGTTGTTTCCTGTTAGAAGAGTTTATTCTACATTTCCTTTGGAAAGGCTATATTGCAAAACACTTCTGTCATTTGAATAGACTGCTGTTCCATCACTTGTAGTGAATCACCTCCTCAGGACTTAGGACATGAGACAATATAATGGATGTTGCTGCCTAAGTAAGGTATGTGTTCCAATATGTGATTATATCCATATTGTACATAATTGTTGTTCTACCATCACAATAACAATAGTAGGGGGCTATAGGTATGTTTGGGTTTACCTACATTAGACAATGTTGTCTGATACACAGCAAGATTCTTTCTAAGTAATTACTGGAACATATATTCCTTGATTCATACACATGATATAATGCTTTTACATAACCACACATATGACAATCGTCGATGCACTTGTACCATGGCACATTCAGTGATCACACTATGGTGTCGATGCACTTATACCATGACACATTCATTTATCCCACTATGGTGGTCATTTTCTCGAAGGTTATGTAAGTGTTCCAAACCAGCACTGTGTGACTGTATGCATTTGTGTCCTCAACTGTTCTGCAGGAAAGCCATAATTTGTACATACAGAGTGTCAGAGGCCTCCCCATTAATTTTAGCAGATACAAATTGTGGGCAATTAAAGTACAAATGATTGAATGACCTCACATAGGTGGAGTTCAACAGTTGTGATAACAGTTCCACTGTAAAGAATCTGATTAATACCCATCTTGTTATTTGGAGGAGTTGTACAGCTTGATGTTCAGGTCTACCATAGGGATTCCTTTTGTGTGAACATACTAACATCACACAGCAAACATTACATCACATCAGTGTTATCCCTAGATATGTTACATGAACACGTGTGAACGTAGCTTTGGATTTCATGAATGTACACCTTTGTTCTGCCAATGTAATGATGAGAGTGCTACCCTGGCACATGCATTGGGTACTATGGTGTATACAAGTGTGCTCTAATTCTTGAGGAGGGTGTACAAAAATACAGAGAAGCTGTCCTTGACCACAGAACATTGATATAGGACTGATCACAGGCATACTCATTTAATTGCCATCAGTCTGATGATATCACATTCATTTTCAGGGATCCTTTCTTAATTTACACATTGATTTTAATTGTTTGTGACAATACCCATTGCTACCTCCTGGGGCAGATGCAACAACATACAGCTGAGGGGAATACATTGCATCATGGTGTGGGGTTTGCATCTGTTCTTATCTGCCAGCACAATAACTGTGTCAGGCAGGAGGGCCTTACACAAGCGTATTACATATGTCACACTCTACTCCCACATTTGTAACACCACACACACCTATGTTTGGGATGCATAACTATTATAACATTGAGATGCATAATTCCCTTCAAGAGTGATCCTCATCATACATGTGTTAGGCTTATTTCTGTGGTGTGTACACAGTTAATACACTGCTAGTGTTGGTATGGGTTCAATTCTTACAAAAGGTGAATGTGATTTCTGAGCCATTCCAATTTTCCTACATGTTATAAGAACTTAATGCATGCTATGCATATATCCCATTGTGTATGTACTGTCATTGCAAATTGTCATTACAACTCAGCATATCAATGGCATTCATATGTCATGTAATTCCTCTCTGTTACAGTGCGAATTTGTGTAACTGTCACATCCAATAATATCATGTCCGCTTTTATTCACTGACATTTGCTCAGGAGTTGTTACCACCATTGATTACTCTAACATAGGTATTGCAAGATTGCACTATTACAACATTGCCTTTGTGACATATGCAACTACACATTAATTATCATACTAGAATTTGAACATTTACCCTCCCCTCTTATATGTTTCTACATACATCTCTTTGATTTCTGTGCACATTGTCCTCAGTACACTTCTCTTGTCAGGTAGCCAATGTATTGTAGTTGCCCTTGCCATTTAACATCCCTTCTTAGTTATTACTACACGTCTGATTTATGTGCACAGTACACTCAGTACACTTTCCCTGCCTGTGTATAGCTTGCATTATTTGCCTTATGTAGCTCTTCATGCTGTCTGCTCAAGCACGGTTAACAGGTTTGCTGTTTGACAAGCCTGTTTGCTTACTGTGTGTGCTCATGATTCTCAACATAGTTTACTGGCCACCAACACTGTTGCTGGCCATATGATTGTTCACGAATCCCAGGGGGTATTTAAAATCTAAACAGTGCCTCTGAATGTGTGACAAATTACAAGCATGCCTGTCTCCCTGGTCACTTGCCAGGTCCTCTCCTAGTACATATAACTGTTTCTCCCAGTAGCAACACTGCCCCCCCCACACACACACACACACACACACACACACACACACACACACGTGCAAGCCTTGTCCCCTTACTAACCACATGAATTTTTCATATGATTATGTGTGCCCTTTTTGTTGCTACTGACTTATCAGTAAGACTTCTAACTTCCCTGTTTTTCTAATGGTTGCTGACAGGTAGCATGTGCCATACCAGCACAGCTCTCAGCTATCCCTTATTTTTCATCCCAGGTATTTTTTTTTTCCTAACCCTCATAAAAATGCTGATTTTCTGGTAAATCACTGAGGACTACAGGCAGTCAATGACAAACATTACAGTTTCCCACTTCTTATCCTTCTGAAAATGCATGTTGATACCACTCCTATTCTTCTATTACCTTTCTAAGTGAATTAGAGTAATGTAGTAAAACTATTCCTGATTTTGGATCTGTTTCCTTTTATTTAGGTTTTGTCCCTGATTCTTGAGCAAAGAAGTTGAGTGCTATGTGCCACACCTCCTTTTTCCCTAGTCCTGTAGCCAACTCACTTTCTTACATTTCATTTTCTTTGCAGAAGGTCAGGTCACCCATCTTTAAAAACACCGGGAATCTACTTCATCTTTACAGCCCCAAAAACCCAAACATTAACAAAAAACTAATAGAAAGTGTACCAGGTTCTGCTGACACGAATATTGGCCAAATAAGTAAGGTACAACCATTTTTAAAAATTGCCATTCATTACAACTACTGATCATCCTCTGTAACATACATAATGAAGCATGTTATTTGGATTAGAGCAACATAATGAGGACAATGTTAAAGTAATGTTGTGTTTTTTTTTTTCTTAATTACTTGAATAGTTTTCAGTGGTGGTGCTGCAATAGCATTGTCGCCTCACAGTAAGACATTGTCCTGTTCAATTCTCAGCTAGAGTGTCTTCTGTGTGGAGACATGCATGAATGGGTGTACCTTCATTGAAGGTTGTGCGTCAGGGCCGGCAACTCGGCATGTAAAAATCTACTGCCAATCATTAGTGGACCGGAGTTCCGCTGTGGCAACCCCTAACCGGGAAAAGCCAAAAGACACAACAACTTGAATAGTTTTCTTAAAATTGGGATTGTATGAGCTTTAAATTGTTTGTTAAAAGGTGATTGTGATTCAAAGGATTTTACAATAACCTATTCCAAAACAGTCCAAATGTGTAATGTAACAATGATGGACCCATGTCTATAAAAAAAAGGGAATACACGCAGTGAGAATACAGAAGACCACAGAACCCTGAAGCCATACAAATTCCAAAATGGAGCTATGACAACTCCAAATAAAGGCTGCATATTATTGAGGAAGCAAGTCAATGTCCAAGTAGAAGGCCACTGGCAATACAAAATGTAAAAGAGATAAAATAAATGTTTAATTATATCTTCGCCGATCTTGCCAGGTTAAGTATAGGGCAGCAACGCACAAACGGGACCAGGGGGAATAATAAAATAAACCAAAAATGAGCATTCTAACAAAAATCAATATTCTGCCATGCATGTCAATGGCAGGCAAAAGACAACTTGGCCAGTGAATAGTGGTTGCTAAGGGGGGAGGCTCAATGTGGGACATGTAACTATGCATTAGTAGGTAATCCTATACAAATGATGGAAAGGTTAGTGAATCTCAGATTTTCCCAGGGTGTGAGGCAGGTCCCAAGAGTGTAACAGGAGAAATAGCTGGGTGCAAGACTAAGACATAGGTGACATCATGGGGGGGGTGTCAGGCATACTGTAAGCAGATTGGAGACCTGTGGCATGAGATTGATCCTAGGTTAGCACAACTAAGCTAGGGGTGTGTCTAAACCTGCCCAGCACTGTTTACAAAGTGTAAGCAGGTGTGTGGCCACGCACCGGGTTTTACAGGAAGAAAAAGAAGTTAAACTAGGAAATAGCAGCTCTGTGCACATATGAGCACTCCGTTTGCGTGGCGTGCACACAGGCTTAAACAGGGAGGCAATGGGAAGGGAAAACAGAAGTAGGAAGGTAATCAAGGAGAACTAGCTTAGCTGACAGGTGAAGTGTATCAGAATCAGCCAATTGCACAGGCAGCAGACCATCCCAGCCCAGCCCAGCACATCACTATAAACTACTCAAACACCTTTCCCCCTTGTTTTTCCCAAAAACTCTGCACCACCAGTGTATACAGATGGGGAAATGTTACAAAACAAAAGCAAGTAAAAAAATAATAGGGGCTGCTTTCGCTATCATAAACCAGCATGTGCAAGAGGTGGAGGGTGGTGAGGATGTGAATGCTGCTGAGCAACCCACAGTGAGGAGACAGAGAAGAGTGTACAGACCCAGGGTAACCTACCAAGGACTACATAAGCTGGAGATAGTGGAGTGCTATAGGATGGACAGGGACCTCCTACAGCAAATTGTTGAGCTGTGCTGGCCACACCTCACACACAGAACTAACAGAGGGGAACCCATCCCAGTGGATACCAAGGTATGTCTAGGCCTACGAATACTAGCTACAGGCACCTTCCAAAGGTCAACTGGGGATATGATGAGGATATCACAAGCATCAGTATCCAGGGTACTCCACCAGTTCCAGGATGCCATGTCAGCACATGTCAGTGAGCATGTATATTTCCCCATCACCCGTAAGGCGTTGGCCAGCAATATGCGTCTCTTCCACCAAACAGCAGAATACCCTGAGGTAGTGGGTGCAATAGACTGCACGCACATATGCATTAAAGCACCACCAGGTGAGCAGGGTAGGGTCTACATCAACCGCAAGGCTTCCCCTCCATCAACTGCCAGGTCATGTGTGATACCCAGGGCATAATAATGAATGTGTGTGCTGGATGCCCTGGAAGTTACTATCTGGCATCTGATGCAGCTGTACCAGACATTTGCCAACGGGGACATCCCACATGGTCACCTAGTGGGGGATGCTGGATACGCACTGGAGCCATGGCTGATGACACCCATCAGAAATGCACACACACCCGAACAAGAACGCCATAATGAGGCACACGCACAAACACGAATCATAATAGAGCATGTGTTTGGGATGCTCAAGTCACTGTCCCGGTACCTGGACACATCCGGTGGAGCCTTGCAGTACTCACCAACTACATGCACCCAAATTGTCCTTGTATGTGCCATGCTACACAATATGATCCTGCAGAAACAGCTGCAGCAGGAACAGCATGGGACAGGGCCACACAGCCCCCCACCAGTGCCAAGGCCTGCACAGGTGCAGAGTGACCCGGAGGAGGAACAACCTGAGCCTGCCCCAGTAGGCAGAAGGAGGCATGCCCAGTATGCCCTGGCCTTGGCAAAGAGGTAATGCATAGCACATGCACTGACACAGTAGGGACCCAGGGAATTACACCTCTCTCCGACTCGCACATACAGTAAAATTGATGCCAAACATGACACTACCTGTGCTCAACCATGTATAGGGAGTGTACTATGTGCATCCGACATAAGCAGCCCTGCAGCACCACCCTCAAGACTGGAACACCCACAAGGTAAGTGACCCACACATGCCAGTTGGGGGGGCACATACCCAACAACCGTCAAAACCAGCAGGATAGGTGTAGACAAACACAAACAAATGCTGTACTATGGCCTCTGAATGAGCCCCATGGGTAACCCCTACCCCAGTCATACACAGACAGACTACAACAGGCCAGCCAGTTAGATGTAAGTTTGAAGGCTAGGAAGTCAGAAACTAATATGTAGGTAGCTAAAGCTAAGATCTGTAGTACACTGGTATGCCTCTAGCCAGCACGATAGGTAAGACTACAGACTGAAATGGTGTACCAGACATACCTGTACAGTCCTAGCAAATGTGTAAAAGTGTAAGGTGTGCCCCACCATCCTGCGTACACTTATAGTAACAGTCAGGTGTGCCCCCCCATCCCTGTGTAGAAATGTAGAAACAGTCAGGTGCCCCCCCCCCCCGCTATGCAGAAATGCAGCAACAATAAATGCCAAATGACTGATGTATACCCTGCAGACACAGCATGCTACCTGTCAGTGTACAACACAAAGGTCAGCACCGCAGTACAGACTACATGGACTTGATCCACACATGCAATATAGATAGCCATACTGGGCATGCTCACACACACAGAGGAATGAAGGCAATCTCAGTCAACAACATACTGAAAGTCCATACTGGGCATGCTCACACACTTAAACACATGAAGGCCATGTCAGCAAACAACAGTGGTCCAGACATATCTGGCAGTTGCAGTTCTTAGTGCAGACACATGTCAGTATGCACCACTCCTGCCTTGCACACACAGTGGATAGGAATACAGACATATATGTAAGGACAACACACTATAATAAGCCAAAGGTAGATGGACACAGATGTGTTGAAGAGGGTGACCAAGGAGCCATCTGGGCCTGTCCCACCCAGCACACAGCAAAAGGGGCCCAAACACATGAGGTGCAGGTGTCACTCAATGTAGATAATAGCCACTAGTATCTGTCAGCATGACAGCGTGTTGCTCGTGCCAGCTGTGCAACATGACTGAACAAGGAAGTAGTCTCCTAGCAGCTGTATACACGTACCTGTGGCATATGACCCCATGTGTGCCCGCATACAGCATGTCAACCCCTACATGAATGGGTTATGGCCCATGCAGTATCATGCCAAGCCTGCTGAGGTCATCCAATGTGAAATATACCTTTGGGAGAGCTGCAGCTCAGTCATCCCCATGGCGCGTCCCATAACTGTGTACTGCTGTACTGATAAACTAGTTAGGTAGTAGTCCTAACCCCAGACATGCCAACTGTGTGAGAGTTTGTTTGTGTGCATGTCTCCCGATCTCTGACTGTGTAGAGAGAAATGCTTTGTAGGCTACTCACACTCCGTACAGTTCATATACACAACTTTGGCAAGGCTGCTGATATCACTCACCTAGAAATACACCTCTGGGGTAACCATAGCCCAGTAATCTCTGTAGCACATCCTGTAACTGCGTACTGCTGTAGTGTGATAAAGTAGTTAGGTAGGTGCTCTAACCCCAGAGCTGGCAAGTGTGTGTGTGTGTGTGTGTGTGTGTGTGTGTGTGTGTGTGTGTGTGTGTGTGTGTGTGTGTGTGTGTGTGTGTGTGTGTGTGTGTGTGTTTGTGTATCTGACTGAGTAGAGAGCAATGCTTTTTAGCCCACCACACCCCGTACAATACATATACTCAACTTTGGCAAGGCTGTTGATGGCACTGACCTAGAAATACACCCCTGGGGAAGTTACAGCCCAGTAATCTCCGTAGCACGTCCTGTAACTGCATACTGCTGTAGTGTGATAAGGTAGTTAGGTAGGTGTTCTAACCCGAGACCTGGTAATTGTGTGGTGGTGAGTCTGACTGAATAGAGAGCAGGCTTTTTAGCCCACCACATCCCATACAATACATATACACAAATTTGGCAAGGCTGCTGATGTCACCCACCTAGAAATACACCTTAGTGCATCCTGTAACTGCATACTGTTGTAGTGTGATAAAGTAGTTAGGTAGGTGTTCTAACCCCAGACTTGGCAACTGTTTGCTTGTGTGTGCATGTGTCTGACTGAGTAGAACAAATGCTTTTTAGCCCACTCACACCCCGTACAATACATATACTCAACTGTAGCAAGGCTGCTGATGTCACTCACTTAGAAATACACCTCTGGGGAAATCATACCCAGTAATCTCTGTAGCGCATCCTGTAACTGTGTACTGCTGTAGTGTGATTTAGAACTGTGGTAGGGTTCCTTCTCCACCCATGGCAGTTCTGGATGTTTTGTGTGTGTTCAAATGTCTGTGTATGGAGGAATGTATCATAGGCTACTCACTCGCAGTACATTTCAAATGCCCTACTTTTGCAATCCCGCTGACATCATTCATTGTGAAATAAAACTTTGTGGAACAAGATCAGTAGTAATCCCTGTGGTGCGACCTATTACTGTTCTATGCTGAAGTGTGATATAGGCCCTTGTCAAGGGTTCAATACCCACACATGCGAGTTGTGGATGTTTGGTGTATGCCTCACTGTCTGAGTAGGGAGCAATGCATTTTAGGCTAGTCACTCGCAGTACAGTTGAAATGGCCCTCTTTGGTAATCCTGCTGATGTCAATCAATGTGAAATACACCTTTGGGGAAGAAGTACGTCAGTAATGTCCACGGCGCATACGATAACTGCATAGTGCTGTAGTGTAATAAACTAGTTAGGTAGGGGTTTGACTCCCAGACATGACAGGTGTGTGTGTGTGTGTGTGTGTGTGTGTGTGTGTGTGTGTGTGTGTGTGTGTGTGTGTAGCTCAGATCCTGTGTAGAACTGGTGGGGAGTGGGCAGTGTGGAGGGGGTTTTGCTTATTCCTTTTATGGTGACCCTACTATATATCACAATGTCAACCATACAGGGATAACAGGTGTAAATTAGCCAAGAGGCTGGGGTGCAAAGCCATACCCATACATGTGACATCAAGGCCAGCCACATGTTTGGTGGGGGGATGCCTATTCGTACAAGACGTATAGTGTGTGGGGCCTCTCAACCCCATTAATGCTGCATGTGGACATATGTGTATTTGTTAATCTGCCATTACTATCTACAGATGTATGGCCATATATACCTATATAGATTAATATATCTGTTAATATATGTATATCCATGTCCATATACACCTACATAGATATATATCTGTGTACACATATGTAACGTGCTTGTGTATATGTAGACGTATAGGTGTACATACATATATGTGTTGATTTAGGCACATGCATGTATATATGCGCATATATATTGATAGATATGCATATATATATATATATATATATATATATATATATATATATATATATATATATATGTATATATATATATATCTGCACATCTAGATATGTTGTATCTGTTTAGATATTAATATATGTACACACACACATCTAGATGTTGGTATACATTCTCTGTACTGTTGCATGACTGGACTGGATGATATGTTTCTGAAAGCATCAAATCTCTTTGTATCTGTCATGGCTTAGTGGGAAATCACTTTGTCTATGGTAGGCAGGGTCTTTGGGTTGAGCCTTGCTAGAGCTGACATTTTTGTTGCTGGGCAGAACACGGCCCCTTGGCTACACAGTAATTAAGGCACTTTAAAGCAGTTATAAGCATGTTTGTGTGGAGCTAAGCAATGCCTACACAGGTTAAGCAATTCAGCAGCTGACTCAGGGGGCACCAGGCCTAATGCAAAGCTATGATTACACATGACAGTTAGGTGAGTTGCCGTTCCATTTTGTAGTTCATGTAGTACACAGCCCAGGATGACATCTGGTCCCATGGATGCTGTATTCTTAGCTGTGGGTAGTGCGTTTCCTGCCTGTGTGGCCATGATTACTGGGCAATGGACCCCTTTTTGTATTGACATGGGCACATTTGGGGGTGAGAGGGGGTGAATGTGGCACTAAATCAATTTGCCAGGATACTGGCACATTCCATGGGAGCAGTCTATGTAATGCCATTCTGTTGCAGCTCAGAGCATGTCTGAGCATTGCCGGTTTGAATTCGGACATAATTATAGAATGCTGTGTGGTTATCTGTGCATGTTTGGCTAGTCACACTCACTACAATTCATTCACCCTATTTTGGCAGTCCTGCTGATGTCACTCACTGTGAAATAAACCTGTGGGGAAAGACTACTCCACTAATCTCTGTGGCGCGATCTATAATGGCATAGTGCTGTAGTATAATAACTAGTTAAGTAGTGGTTCTAATCCCAGATATGATAGGTGTGTGTATTATCATGTGTTGATGTTTGCCGGATGTGAGTGTGTAACAACTGGACCCAATGATGAGTGTGCTTTTAAGCATTCTTATATGGTGCCCCTAGCATAATTCACAATATCCACCATGTGGGGATAACAGATGTGATATCAGTAGATAGTCAGTCATGGGTTTGATACCCTGGACTGGTAGGTGTGTGACACACACATACTTACCTTTTACTCTCCCAACCCACCCTGACTTATGTTTGCCTCTGTCTGCCTCTCTCACTCCCTCTCTGGTGGATGTGGAGACTTACACCTGCTTTGCATAGGCAGCAGCATGTGTATTGTCAGTGATGCTCATGATCAGTTGATGGCCTCTGCACAGTTTACAGCCCTCCTCTAGCTGATTGCATGTGGAACAGCTGTGGTAGCATTCCCATAGCCAATTGCATGGAAACACACTCCAATATCTAGGAACATCATGTTGGTGTTGGGCCTTTACAGTCACTGTGAGCAGGAACTAGATCTGTTGTTTGGCAAACAGCATCACAGATGGATTGGGACCTTACCTCTGACAACATACATTATGACAGAACTAATTGTATCAGAGCAATACCTAACATCCATCCATGATTGTGTTCCTGTGTTGACCCTGGTTGATCTCTGTGTGTGTTTGTGTGTGGGTGGTGCATTACAGTGTCCATTAATCCTCAGAGGTACAGGGAGCCACTACAGCAGGTTGTTAGAGCTGCATGTGGCTCCAGAGCCTCAGGTTGTGGATCCCTGAGTTAGGAATTTGAAGAAAATCTGTGTATTGTGGATACGTACCTTGGGCAGTACACAGACTGTTGTAGATGCAATTGTTCTTTGTCCTGTATTATGTGATGTTACATGCTGCCCCAGTGTATGGTACCCTCTTTGCTCACATGACTGTAGGGTCAGGCACATGCATCCCATACCATAGATAGCCAATGGACTTCACTGTGCCATGACCAGTGTATGTATGGTTACTGTGTGAGTGGTACATATGAGGATGGTGTTTCCCAGATGGTCATTATACTGTCATATTAAGCTTGTGTAATCACATACCCTGTTGTGGACTATGACTGCAGAGCATCCTACTGCTGACACATGTACACCTACAACACAACTGGAAAACATTATAGAGACCACAATCAAGCAGTGTACCTGACAGCTGTAATGCATCATTGCCTGATGACTACACTACCTGACAAATGTGCCTCACACCCTACCCCCTATGACATGTTACACTACAGTACTGTGCTACACTGTTGTACAGTCACCGTGTGCATCAGAACCATATCAGCCTGTCCCTGCATCAATGGTATGGATGACAGGGATGGGGCACAGGTATCATCATATGCACAGGGTGTGGTGTTGGTTTGCCAGAGGCCAAGGGTGGCCCATACATTTGATACCACGTATGTGGGTGACAGATGTACACTG
Source organism: Protopterus annectens (assembly GCF_019279795.1). Taxonomy (NCBI): domain Eukaryota; kingdom Metazoa; phylum Chordata; order Ceratodontiformes; family Protopteridae; genus Protopterus; species Protopterus annectens. The sequence continues at coordinate 27,773,673 of NC_056726.1, forward strand.
GCGAGCTGGCCAAGGTGATATGGTGTGTGTAGGTATGAGGTTGCCCTAGGTGTGTTTCTGAGAGGGTGTGGGTATGCATGCACACAGTTCTGTCATATGGCTGCTCTACACAGGTGTTTATGGACAGCTGCAGACCATACCTGGCAGGGTGTGCAGTTCAATGCCTCCAGCCACGGACACATGGATTGCATCTGCCAGGTGTTCCATGGGCACATCCAGCTACAGCCTTGATGTGCTACTCTCACCTGCAGATGACATTTGTCCATTGGTACCAGGCCCCTCCTGGTACTGGCCAGCACCACATGCACATGGCCTGCTGTGGTGTGGTGTGGACAGCACACCCCCTACACTGCCGGGGGTGCTACTATCACTATTGGAGCCCCTTGGTGTCCTGCCATGTCCATGTTGACTACCAGCTGATGGTGTTGCTGCCCTATGTCCACGCGGACGTCACACCACTCCCACCACACGTTCTAGCACGGACAGACCATGGTCAATGAGGGCCATCATCTCACCAGACCATCTATCCATGAACTCAGTTACTCCACAGATGGCACTAGCAAGTTCACGGGCATTGTCATTTGATGATGTGAGAGCAGCCCTCTGCAGCCTGAGGGCCTGTCTGTGGTAACATTCTGTATGTGCCTGCGCCGCCATGACAGCCTGAAACATGTATCTGGTGGTAGCACCTATGTTGCCTCTGCCAGGGGCATGATGTCCAGTTGCCCTACCATGAGCACCCTGGGATATCTGCCTATGTGGTGCCCTGCTGGACAACCAGCTATGCCTGCTGCGACCAGACACAGCAGGCATGGTCACCACACTTTCCTGTGCACTTGCACTAAATGCCAGCTGTCCCTCCACTATGGCCAGCTTGCACTAAATGCCAGCTGTCCCTCCACTATGGCCACTGGTGATGGGGTGCGTATAGGCACTGAAACTGTGTGCGGGGGTGTGGTGGTTAAAAGGGGATGTCAAATGTATGCACAGTGTTGTCCCCTGACAATCCTACCTGTGCCTCACCATTAGTATCATCATCATCATCGGTGTCTGTATGGACACCTACATCAGATCGGCTGCAGGAGGGAACATGACCCACCTCACCACCTGCGAGGGAGCACAATAAATACACTTTAAAACCTGTACATCATTGCCTAACAGTTCAGACACACACACACAGACACCTGTGTTATACCTACCTGTCAATGGCTTTACAGCCAGTCCCACTTGTATGTCCATGTGTTACCCCACCCTGTGTCACACTTGCTAACATACACACATTGATACCACTCATTAACATCACAGTCCTACGAATGGTCACACAAGCATACGCAATACAAGCCCTGTTGATACTTTATCTGCCTAACCTGTGTGTGGTGGATTTATATGACCTCACTGCTATAATTCGGTATGCACCCTCTCTAGGGCCGGAAATGATGTGCATTACCCCTATATGTGTGGGGTACTATGTTGCATCCATAATATCTCCCACTGGTCTGTCATGAGTATGTAAAGCTCAGTACATGCCTGATATGCTGCTCCATCAGCCCATCATGTGACAACTGTAATATTTGGACACACTCCCTGGTGTTGACTAGTACTTCCACAATGCATCTGTAGAGCTGCATACATGGGTTGTAGGTGACCTCTCTGCTGAATGCAATATTAAGTGTGTACCTGGAGTCTACCTTCCCTCTGGATGCCTGTGCCGTGCTACAGACCATATTATACTATTTGCTGTCCTGTGAATACACACATGAGAAGTATTCCTGGTGTGTAATGTGGCAGCCCATATCCATGTCCTGCTCAGTCATAAAGGAGGGTACAGCCATCTGAACATACCACAATCACATGTGCATATGTGGCCACACACACAAACACACACATGCATACCCGCATCCTACATGCATCTACCTCCCTCACGTTCAACAGAGTGACCCTGCATGCAACCTAAATAACCACCAAGAGGAATGCACACACATACAGGTGAGGTTGCACATTGATCGCACACACGGTCACCCTATTACCCATCCGCCAACATGCAGGACATATGGTACAGAACAGCATGCAGTTCAGCTATATGCAATCCATGTTAGCAACAGAATACATGTGTGTGATGCTTGTGCTGTGTTACTAGGTGATGCCCCTTCCTCTGGATACCATTGCACCTATGTACACAGTATTGCTGTGCACCTGTTCTGCACCCTGCCATGTACTGTTTGCCACAACTCACAGGTGTACAACCCATTGTGGAATGTGTAGTACTGTGTCAGTTCTGTCAGCTTTACTTCTCACAGCCCCTATGTTTTTCAGCAACACATACCTGGGATGATATGTGGACAGTTGTCATTGGTAAATGCCTGATGCCTGATGTACAGCTGTCAACATAAACAAACCATGTATGACCACTGCAATAGTCTTACACTGAAGACCATCAGTGCATACCATGGCTATGGGGGGTGTACACACCTCTATGTATTTCACACACACAACCATGATCTGCCATGGGACCACATCACTGCATATCTTAGCAGTACATTTTCCTGGTATGTCACATATGTCCTGTACTTTCACATACAGTGTCTACAGATGGTGTTAGGTGTGCAGCTGCTGACCACAATGCATACACATCATGTGGGCATATGTGTGCACACCCCTATCATGATAGTTTATCACACCTCTTGTATGTATTACAGCAGTCATTGCTCCTGGCAGGGGTATACCAGCGTGGGCCATGTGCATTTGCCAGTGTATGTTCAGTCTGCCCTACACATGTCCCCCTATTATGCATGATTGCAAGGTCTACTCATGTGCACATCCCATGGTGTTCACGCACTGCCATCACCATTGCTGTGTGTGGAGGGTTATAGCTGCCACAGGTCCTGACCCTGACTATGGATAGAGAGAGCTATTCCTACCATCCTTCGTTTCCCAGCTGCAGTTCACTGGTGTGTTATGCTGTGACTCCCCCTCTGTCTGCTCTTATGCAGATGCATGACAATTAAGCCCTACACATGTGTGTCACTTTGCATTGTCCAATACACTGAACACCACATGTTGCTGCCTAGACCCAAATTATAATGTGGACTACTGTAATGCCTTATGCCATAATGCAACTCTGCAACAGTTGCCATTGTCCTACAGGTAATATACACTGCTGTTGCACTGTATATGGGTGTTGGTCCAAACATATCGGTAAAGTAGGCCATGTCTACCACCAGTAAGTTATTCCCTGTGTACACATTCCACAATGACAGGATGTTAGCATGCAGCTGTCTGACATACCCTTCCAATACCCCCGTCATGTTCTCCCCTGTGAGACCGTGCATTTCACAGCAACAATACATGCACATGTACAGCATGCATTCAGGGTAGGTGTGTTAGATATGTGCATGGTATATGCCATCACCATTACATACTTGTTGTGTTGGAAAGCATCTACATAACACTTACTCATCAGCTACAGGCTGCTGCCTTGTTGTTATCCCGGAGAGACCTACATAAGGGGTGAGAGAAGAAAGGTAAGTGGCCACACCTGTGGCAGTGCTGCAGGCTGGGTGCAGAATTACCATACATCAACAGTACATTCCCACAATACTACCAAATCTGGACATCTGCTTATCACTACACCACAGCAACACAATATATCTATGACATGTCGAAGATGCATGTTCTACCTGTACCAATGGGGATGTTTACACAACAGTGGTCTACTGATGTGCTCGGTATCCTTACCTGCACGCTCCTCAGCTGTTGTGTGGGTGACAACAGCTGAGGAGCGTGCAGGTAAGGACACAACAGCTGAGGAGCATGCAGGTAAGGACACCGAGCACATCAGCTGTTGTGTCCTTACCTGCACGCTCCTCAGCTGTTGTCACTACACAGCTGAGGGCATGGACACCGAGCACATCAGTGGTCTACTGATGTGCTCGGTGTCCTTACCTGCACGCTCCTCAGCTGTTGTGTGGGTGACACCCACCTCCACGATGTATGGCAGTTGTTGTAGACTGTTGGGATGGGCAGGTGCCACGAGGCTGGCCAGAAGCTCCTCCACACATGTCGGGGGGGTGGATGGCATAACCCCCCCTGTGGCAAGGTGATCCCCCCAGACTTCAGCAGCACGGCGCCGGACATGGCGAAGCAGGTCACTGCAATGATGCTGGACCTGCTCATATGTGCGATTGTGATGTCCAACATCATTGACCCTGTGGAGTATGTCGTTCCACAAAGCAGACTGCTCCTGCAGCTCATGTGCATGCCTGCCAAACAGCACAGCATAGTGCTGGATCATGTATGTGAACAATATCTTGTTTTCTTCATTTGGGAATGCGGGCAAATGTACATGTGCCATAGGGTCTGTAAGACATAAAGATATACACAGGTCAGAGCAACTCATACAGCAAGATTACCACAGTTCTTAATACACATCTCTGCCACCCCCCCCCCCACCATATCAGCTTCAACTGACTGTACACACAACTCATTAGTTATGGCTACAGCCTAACTAGCAGGTGGACAGATATTGTATTGTACCACACCTTCTTCTATGTGATTGTAGCCACGTCCCCTGTGTGGACACTATCATTGCTGGCCTGTTACACACTATTCACCTGCATGCCATTGACAGTGCTACTATGGTTACATGTATGCCAGTGGTATGGCTGATCTGTAATTGCTGCACATCTGTCGGTCTGTGTTATTGGGGATATCTGTGCATGGTGTTTGAGATGTATCACGGTTGTGTAGACTATTACTACCACCATATGTTCTATAACAGTGACACAATAACATGTATATGTTCTATTGGCCAGCAGATCCATCTCTCCACAACCATCTGCCCATGATACCTGGCCACATCACATGTGTGTCCCAACATGGGGCCTCCTCATGTACTGTTACAGCAATACCAGCAAGTGGAAACCCCCAGGGCATGTTGCCCCCCCCAGGGCACACAGACATGTTCCCATCCCCTGGGCCTCAGGTCTAGGGTCTGTGCCATAGCGGCCTCCACAGACACATGAGGGATGTACTACATCAGTCTGAAGGACACAGTACACATTCACAGGGCCAACATGCTCATTCTGCTCAGCCTCCAGACCAGGCACCTTAAGGCTGTGGATTGCTGTTGTAAGTAACATTGGGTGGGAGGCTTGTACCCATTGTGGCTATTTTGGGTCCCATGGGGTGTTCACATCACAGAACACACACACCATCCATGGTGTTTAGCCACCAAATGTGTCACATACCACCACTGTAGACTGTCCTCTATATCTACCACACCTGACCACATTCACATGTGTAGCTGCCATACTTCCCCATATTCTCATTGTATACTTCACAGATGGGGGGTTATGTGGTGCCAACAAGGGAATAACATATGACATACCCCTCCATGGTGCGCACACTGCCAGCTGTAGATATCTGTGTGTATTGCTATGTGTACTGCTGCCTCACACATAGCATGCATCACTGTGGTAGTAATATAGGGGGCATGTCTGTACAGACATATATGTTTGTGTGTGTGTTTGTATTTATGTAGACATGTGCATATAGGTATATATCTATATATGTGTAAATATATGTGATGTATATATGTGCACATATATATGTATACACATGGGTATATATATATATATATATATATATATATATTTCTGGACATACATGCTGATATAAATATATATCTTTATATATTACACATGTGACATATGTACACATATGCATACCTTTATGTGGGGTACATTCAGACATCAGCTCCACAATCTCACCACACCTTCATGCACAGCTGCAGTGTTTTGCCTTGCTCCAACATGGATAGGTGTCACATATGCAATTGTCCTGACATTAGTGGGGTATATGTAGATGCCTATTGCAGGTAAGCATGTTACACACCTATGGCACCCTGGCATGCTACAATACAGATTCACCTGAGTATCTTGCAACTGATGGCCTGTGGCTGCCACATGGCCATCATAATATGACTGTTTGTAAGCTTCTGGGCAATCAGGCCTCTCTGTGTTGGACGGACGCCTTCTAGCTTACATTTGTTTCATAGAACTAGCCAGTTTTTCAGTTGCAACACTCAAGTCTGTTTCCTTGAGCTCAGCAGTTGTTCACAACTCGATTTAAGTGCTAATTAAGCTACCAGTTACTACAGCACTCAACTTTCCTCACTTGTCTTGATGAACACAGTTTTAGTACTTAATAAATAGGCACATATCCAGTAAGGGTCAAGTCCCAGTGTTTTCTCCTGTCTAGCTGCTGCATCTGGCCATCTTGGGGCAATGCAGCTATTGACTCATGTATACAGACAACCCTCTCCTCCTACCACCCAACAATACAATGTGTGAGAGATGAAGTTATATAGCCAAAATGGAATCAAAGCTCTCTTCACCCAATACTGGACTAGACAGTCAAGAGGAACAGGTGAACACTTGCACCATACCACACTCACCACATAGTCCCTGAAAACCTACACCACCAAAACACACACATAGAAACACAAACACACACCTACATTCAGGTAGGCTCTCAGTAAACACCTGACCAAGCAACATGGACTCCAAAACAGAAACGCAAGCAACCTCCACCCCCAACACAACCCAAATGACACATAGCCCATGAAGCCAGTGTGACACTCAACCACAGCACATAAGGCATAACAACAAACCCAACACTCTAGTCATAGCTGACTCTATAGTCAGGCACATGGATGTGCCACTCACCAGGCTACACAAAGAGAAAGTTGCTGTCAGCTGCCTGTATGGTGCCAGGAATCAACACATAACGCATGCACTCAGGTCACTCCACAACAACTACAACTATGACTCTGTCATTCCCCATGTGTGTGTAAATGACATGGACCGTACCTCCCTGGACTACATGATAAGGGACATGGAGGAGCTGTCCAATCTTGTAGCACAGGCAGGTATGACACTAGCCCTGTGTAGCATCTTACCATCACCCAGAATGATACCACGGTACCATGACAAAATGATTAACGTCAACAACTGGCTAAGCTTCTTGTGTCATTCTAAGGGGATCCAGTATCTGTCTGCCTGGAATATCATGATGGACAAACCACAATGCTTTGCCAGTGATGGCCTGCACCTGTCACTCTTGGGATTCCCGGTACTGGCTATGGCTGTCAACACCTCTATAGTGCCTTTCTTAGGCAGGGTTCAAATGACAAATTCAACACAGTAACAGGTACAAGCAAGCAAAACCTGAGGGTATTGCTACTCCATGCTAGTAGTCTACACCTCAAAATGCACTCACTCGAGGCACTCCTTAGAATGGAGAACATTCACATCTGTGCAGTGACAGAGACCTGGTTCAACGATCCAGAGAGTACCCCTGCATTACCAGGCTCTAATTCATACCACACCTTTTGGCCACCTAACCTGGACCATAACACTTAAGGCAGAGGTGTGTCCATATTCATTGAGGATATCCACACCTCCAGGCTAGTTGCTCAGCATAATACATCCGAGATTATCCAAATGCAATTATCTCTGGCCAAGGCCCCAATCCAAATTGTAGCTTTCTACAGATCACCCACCATTCTCCTGGATATCCACTCCTCTTTTCTTGGTACAGTAGAAAATATTAGGGTACAACCTAACACCCTCATAATGGGCAATTTCACATACCCCACCATTAACTGTAAAAAGTTGTCATGTACCAACCCTTGTGCTCAATGTTTTCTGGAATTCATCAATTCCAATGCCTTGGATCAACTTAGCCACACCCATACCAGGGGCAGCTATATCCTAGACCTGGTCATTACAAACATGCTAAACCGGTGCTCTACATCACAGGTCAATTCCTCGTAGGTCAGATCTGAACACAAGCCCCCAAACCCCATTAGGGAATCCACCGTTAATGCTGTCTCCAAAGCCAACTTCACACTTCGTAAGACAAATGTGGGAAACCGCACGACACCCGTGCTGACAGACAATAGAGGTATGACTGATGAATCCTACACAAATGCACTTTATAAGCACTTACACAAATGCATGGATCATGCAATCCCTAACAGAACAAAGATGCTTTCCTCCAATGAAATGGAAGCCAATCTGGTGGTCCTCTGCCATAAACAAACTCCAAAACAGAAGAAATACACTGTTGCAAAACAGAGTAAAACCCCATGATTGGAGGGAGTCCCTGGTCAGTCTCAGTAAGAGGCTTGGATCCCTCATAGGGTCCTCCAAAACTAGCTACATAAACAAAATCGCCACTGACTCTGAGGACAACCACAAAGCATTCTATAGCTATGTCAAGACTCTCAACATCAGCACTCACTTCTGCTCTGTCTTATAGCACACTTGCACTAAATATACAGAACCCACTGATATTGCTAACATCCTGACAGATAGGTTCAGTGCTGCCTTTACCCCCCTCTCATACCCTAGGGGTCCCATCTCTATACTGGACGAATGCAAGGTTCCTGTACTCATGGCTGCACAGGGAAGCACACTCTCCAAATGCAAGAACACAACATCCATGGCACCTGGCAACATCCCAGGCTGCGTTCTAATTGAACTACAAAACAAACTGGCACACCACCTAAGTACTATGTTCAGTCATAGGCTCATCTCAGGCTATCTGCCCACTGAATGGTGCAGAGCAATGGTTATCCCACTTCACAAAGGGGGAGCCACCACAGACCACAGGACCTACCACCCCATTAGCCTGATGAGCATGGTCTGCAAGGCTATGGAACGTATCATCATGGAACCTATACACAATGACATTGGTAATCTCCAAACTCTGGACCTCACCCAGTTTGAGTTGGTAAAAGGCAGAGCATGGCTCCTACACCTGATAGGCTTCTTGGAAGTGGTCAACACAGCTGTAGATGAGGGTAAGGTGGTTCATACAGCCTATCTAGATCTTGCCATGCCATTCGACATGATCCCCCACTCTGGAAGTTTATAGAAACCCACTAAACTAGGTAGACATCCGTATGTGACAAGATGGGTTGCCAACTGGCTCACTGACGGACACCACACTGTGAAGGTAACAGACTCCAAGCCCAACATCAGACCAGTAACAAGTAGAGTACCACAGGGTTCAGTGCTGGGTCCTCTTCTGTTTGGTATCTACTTCTCTAATGTACATGCTAACACAGAAGGTCTTTGGCTAATGAAGTTCGCAGATGTCTGCAAGCTAGGAGCCATACTCAACACTCCAGACAATGTGGACATCCTACAAAAGGGCCTCGCTGGGACAGATGGTTGATGTCAAAGCCATGGGCTGAAGCTGAAGGCTAGCAAGTGCACTGTCATCCCTTTTGGTGAAAACTCTGTATCCATGAACTAACACATAGGCAGTAGTCAACCTAACACCAAACGTGTGATAAGAGACCTTTGGACACAGGTAGACCGTAGTCTCTCCTTTGATAATGGCATCGCCAGAGTAGTCAGGGAATCCTCCTACATGGCACACCTCATCACAAAGGGTTTCTCATCCAGGGAAAATAGGCCATTGTTCCACTCTAGTCGTCACTCATTAGAACCATTATAAGGTACAATGCCACTATTGCTATGCACCTCACAAGACATGTACAACAGCTGGAATGGCCACACAACTACCTCACATAGAGGATTACCAACCTCAAACAGATGCCCTACACACACCGTGTCATTAAACTGCAGATTTACTCTGTCGCATATTGCCTACTCAAAGGCAATTGCTGCCTAACATATACAGATATATCACACCCAGTGCTTTTAGACATGCTCCACATATAGTTATCCCAAGCCCTCTGAGCTGCACGCTGTACGGACCTACACCTTGTCACCACAATAAACAACACATGCTAGAGGGATACATTCTGGTCCCAGATACTTCCCATACTGTGGAACTAACTACCTGTCTATATCAAACAGAGCTGCTCAGTAGCACTCTTCCAGTCAATTCTGGATGATTGGCAGGGGAGATGGGGTTTTTACACCAGGGATCACTTCTGTGGCTCTGCTCGAGAGTGGCACAGGAGATTAAAGTTCATGGGTGGCAAAAGCCAGGGTAACTATTGGCTAGGCTTCTACAGGCCCTAGGGCCAATAGCCTAGTACCTACCTCCAAATCTATGCACCTATGATGCCATTACATCTACCACCAGCTATTGGCCATGTAATATACATACTTCCAATTACACAACACACACTATGATGGCTTACATCCTATCTGTCAGTGCTGACCTGCACAGTTAAGGGCTATGGCCCATTACCCACAGGGACAGACACTATTGTCCGTCACAGTTGTTCAGTTGAACATCATCACAACAACACATGATGGCACATATAGCTATTTCACACTTATCTATCCCATTATGATGGACGAGGTACTACATTCTATTACATGTATATGTACTTCACATACCTCTTGTTAGACAGATGTCTAGTTGAATAGCAGCTGGCTACCTGGCTGTGACTTATGCTTGTACTTTGCAGAGCTTTTTGTTTTGGTTCTGATACTGGTTCTCTCTCTCTCTCCTTCTCTCTCCAGTAAATGGATTGAGCTGATTTGAATAGATTGCATCCTGGCTTTAGTAGGTGATGCACATGATCAGGTGATGGCCACTGCACCAATCAGTGTCCTCCACTTGCTAACAGCATGCAGCTTGCTGTGTAGTACTTCCAATTACCACTGTCATGGCAACCAGCTACCATATATCCCTACATCATGTAGGTGTGGTCCCTTTACCTTTCCTGTATGATGGACATCCTCCTGTGTGTGGGCATCAGTGTTACATATGGCAGGTAGCAATATCTCTTACAGGAGAACCAGCAAACTCAGGCCAGCTACATATTTTTAGGTGTTTCCAGAGCTACAGACAGAGTGTGAGTAGAGTTGTGTTAACCTTTGTATAGTACTGGTGTTACAGGGTGTGTGTGTACATATTAGTCTACCTTTGAATGCAGTCTGTCTGCATAGCTCTCAACTGTTAGCCTATCCTATTGGTGGCCAGAGCTGTGTCTATCATGTTTTGTCTGTCCACCGTACAGGTCCTGTGTCAGATATTTTACTGACAGTGTGTGTGTTGAGTGCTATCAGTACAAGGCTACATCCACTGAAATGTCTAACATAAATCCCCTGACTAAGGGTATGTTGCAGACTATCCTGTAACGCCAGTGACTTGCTGAGTGCATGGCAACAGTTGTCCAGATATTGGCCTGTGTTCAAGCCTCTGTCCTACACCTACATACCAAGCTTTGTGTGGGTATCGGAGGTGAGCTGACTTAAGGTATCTGGATGTACAGTACCATACACTTCACCTATATTTGCATTACATGCATTAAGTGGGTTGATGCAGGCCTACTGCCTCCTGCCATACAGAGTGTTCTGTTTGTTAGTGGGCTTGTGATGGTGTTGGTTATGGCTTGTTACGTAACAGTTACATCCCATTTAGTCAACTGATGTCTTTACCACCTACTGAATCTGTACAGAGTGTACATGGGCTGCTGAACTGTACACCTGCATTACTTACTGTTCATTGTTTGGTATCCTGGGGCCCAGTCTGTCTTTACTATTATCACATTTGCAGGGCATGGCATGAACAGCAACAGTTGTGGTCCTTTCCTGAATAATGTATTAGTATACCTCTTTCACATTTGCATTACCCTGTCTATATGGATGTCAGTGCCTGAACAGCTATATGTCATGGCATCTAGAACTGTTATCATACACAAATAAAGGTGTTCCATTTATACAAACCTGTGTGTGGGTTTTTTTCCTATAACCTCTCTGTGGGTATATGTTGCAGGCAACAACTGTCATTTGCATAGGTGGCCCATACAGTGCCCAGGTGTTCAGGTGTTAATTGTAGGCATAGTGGCTGTTCCATATTGTGTGCACCTTCTACATATGTATCTTACTGTACATATCTCTGAGTGTGTATGTGTAGTCACATGTATCATCTATATGTACAATATATATATATATATATATATATATATATATATATATATATATATACACAAACAAAATAAGTCCGGAACTCAGGAGTGTGATGTAATAAAATATCAAAAATCCAGCCAACAGCACAATTAACAAAGCCAGGGCCAGCCGATATCTAGTCCCAGTATGCCTTCAGCATATGTATCAAATGCTGAACAAAAGCATAGATGAAAAAATTCAGCGTAGTTGAAATGCTGAAAACAATTCCAATGACTCAGTTTAACAGCTTGCCAGCATTTCAGTAGATGTGCATAAAAAACATGCTCCAAGATGAATAGCTAAAAATATAGACACATTTATTCAGCTTGCAGAAATAAAAACAATAAAAATGTAGAGGGATAAGCGCTTTCGGGTTACTCCAAACAACCCTTCTTCAGATCCATATAACTTGTGTCTCTCAAGTATCTGATTTTTAAAATACTTTCAACCAATGAACAGCTAGCTTCAATTTGATGTGTCATAGATGTCTCTTCAATCTCCGCCCTTTCAAGGCGGGTTTCATAGGGAAAGCTGTATTGAGCCCAGGTTTTTGATGTGCTCTCAGTTTCCCTATCCAAAGCATTTCTTCTTGTTCAAGTCTATTATTCACATCACCCCCTCTCTTTGAAATATATATGATATGTAAAGCTCTAAATACAAAACTATGTCCTTCATTATCTCTAATATGCATGGCCAAGGGATTTTTATAGTCTTTAAGTCTTATATCACTGATGTGTTTGGACAGTCTCTCTTTCATCTGTCGTATCGTTTTTCTGAAATAGAAATTGTCGCATGCTAGGCAAGTGGCTTGGTATATGACATTATTTGTAGTGCAATCTGCATAAAAATTACTAACATATCTCTTTTTAGTAACTGGATGCTCGAAATAGCCATCCGTACATATATATCTGCACATGGTGCACCTTCTACATGGAAAAGTTCCTTTTCTCCTTGAGATAATGTGTGATTCAATTTCATTATCTTTACATAATATTTGCTTTAAGTTCCTTGCATTTCTGAAACAAAACTTAGATTCTTCTCCCAGGACCTCTTTACATTCTTCACTTGACATAAGTATCTTCCAATTCCTTTTCACTATGTTACATACTTCTGTGTCCGTTGTATGGGTAAGCACCATTTTCAGTTCTTTATATGGATACTTATATTGATTCATATTCTCTTGTTTCCCTCTTAAGTACAAGTAGATTCCTTTCCAAATCTACTTGTTGTCTCATACTCAACACCTCTTCTTCTTTATACCTTCTTGCCTTCAGATGTTCCGACATGTCATCCATCGCCATTGCAAGAGTTATGTCGTCTGAATGTATCCTGGACGTTCTTAAGAACTGTCCCCTCATGATGTTCTTATGGGTATATCTTGGGTGCATACTACTTCTTGGTAGAATACTATTTTTCCAGCAATCCTTTCTATACAGACTAGTTTCTATTTTCCCTTCTCCATCCTGTGTGATTCGTACATCAAGGAAGTCCATCTGCACATCACTGTGGATCACAGTGAACTGTAAAAAGTTTGTACTGTTCTCCAAATATATATGGAATCTGTCGAATTCATCAAAGTCACCTTCCCACATGATGTAAATGTCATCCACAAACCTTAAATATACTTTTAAGTGGTTCTTCCATGGATTATCTTGATGTATTACTCTATCCTCCCAATGCGCCAAAACTATGTTTGCATAGCTATTGGCGCATGGCGTACCCATTGCTACACCACATAACTGTATATAGTATTTCCCTTCAAACATGAATACATTGTTGTTCAAAATAATCTCCATTAGGTCACACAGAATTGTAACCTGTCTTTCATCATATGTGCCTTCGTCCGATAGAAAACTTCTTAATGCTGCTATTCCATAACCATTGGGGATACTGGTGAACAAATTCTTAATGTCCATACTGATCATAATATGTTTCCTAGTATCCCTTTTCATACTGATATATTCACTCAGCTTTTCAAGGAACATCTTGGTATCTTTAAGGACAGCTGGAGCCTTGTCTAAAGCCCTTTTAATATGGGGTTCCACATAAATTGACGCTGGCTCAGTAATCCATCCTGCTCCGGCTACAATAGGCCTCAATGGTGGTTTATATAGATCCTTATGTACTTTAGGGTGACACTTAAAAGCTCGAATCAAAGGATGCTCTATACGAAGATAGTTACATAATTCAACCATGATCAAGTTGTGTTCTCTGAGTTCTTCCAGATATAATCTTACTCTCATTTCAGTTTTCTCCAACTCACTCTTACTAATTTCTTTATACGATGTTGCATCCTGTAATAGCATCATGACTTCTTCATTGTACTTGGCTTTATCCATCAGAACCACCCCACCTCCTTTATCAGCGGATCTGATGGTTAATTCTGTATTCCCTTCTAATTCTTTCAAAGCCATTCTCTCTTCTTTTGTAATATTATAACTTCTTCTTCTATTATTTTGTAAATACTCAACAATTTCTTGTTCACATACATTAATAAAAGTGTCCATCACTGCATTATTTTGTGGCATAAAGCCACTAGGTTTCTTAAAGAGATCCAACTCAGTTTCGTTGTTGTTTTTGCACATACTTTTCAGCATCACTTCACGTCCAAATGACTCAGGCTCAACATGGCCTCATTGTCTTCCATACCTCTGGTGGGTATAAATTTCAGCCCCTTGTTAAGGATGTTAATATGCTTGTCTGTTAATGGAAAAGATGAGAGGTTGAAAACCAAAGATTCTTTACCATCTTCATTTACCGCTCCTCTATGTGTGATCGCCTTCTTTTCCTCCCTCTGCTCAGTGATCTTATTTCTTTCCTGTTCCTTACTTCCCTTATTCGAAGTGGAAGTACTGGAAAAACCACATCCATCATACCACTCTTCGGTATTGCACCCAAGTCATTACTCAAGACTTCCTTCTGATTGCTCTTAATGGATAACAGACTGGATGAAGTCAACACCTGATTAGTCTTCTGTATTATCTCTTGTGATGGTGGATTGTTCATATCTATATTCTCATGTACATTTTGATTACCATGGTTTTCTCTCACTTTATCTCTACTATTATTAGTCTCATTCAATAATGCCCTTTGCACACTTCTCTGAGGGGCTCTGTCCTGTAACTCATTCCTCTTAGGTACTTGCTGTTCTTTAACAAAGTCCCTTGACCAAGTGAACACATCACCCCTTTTAAAATCTTCATAATCTCTTCTAATTTTTTTCTTTTTAACTTGCTCCAACTTATTATCATACAGTGAAATTTTATAATAGACTTCTTCTAGCTTTGATGTACATATCTCATTGTTGAAGTCCCGCTCCAAGTACATCTGTAAACCCTCTATTTTCTTAATTAAATCGTTCTCCCTTGGTAAAAAATGTTCTATAAGTAATTTCATGTAGCTTCGGCTGTGTTCCAAACTGAGACACTGCCATTTCTTCAATAACTCAGGTTGGGAATTCCCTTATGTAGGCATAAGCAAAACTCTTAGGCCTCTCGGCACTATGTTGAAGTGCAGGCATGCCTCTAGGTGTTGCCACTGCCATTGAAACCTTTTTAATTCATACAAGCCATCTTCCATTTCTCTCACATCATTGTAAAATCTACGCATATCCACAGTGCTTTGCCTTTCACTTTCAAGCATTACAGGTCTTATCCCTTCTTCTAAAAAATCCAACTTTAACAATGGATTGTCGCTTCTATTAAATAAAAGTCTATTTGACTTACTTTGTGTTGGCAAAGATCTTCCTTCCATTAATAGCTGACTTGTATGTACGTTACCATTCTGTTCCTCAACACCTTTCTCGGCTCCCCCTTCAGCCATGTCTCCTTGGGTACCGTGACAAAACACAATAAATCCAAACAAAATAAGTCCAGAACTCAGGAGTGTGCTGTAATAAAATATCAAAAATCCAGCAAACAGCACAATTAACAAAGCCAGGGCAAGCCGATATCTAGTCCCAGTATGCCTTCAGCATATGTATCAAATGCTGAACAAAAGCATAGATGAAAAAAATTCAGCGTAATTCAAATGCTAAAAACAATTCCAATGACTCAGTTTAACAGCTTGCCAGCATTTCAGTAGATGTGCATAAAAAACATGCTCCAAGATGAATAGCTAAAAGTATAGACACATTTATTCAGCTTGCAGAAATAAAAACAATAAAACTGTAGAGGGATAAGCGCTTCTGGGTTACTCCAAACAACCCTTCTTCAGATCCATATAACTTGTGTCTCTCAAGTATCTGATTTTTAAAATACTTTCAACCAATGAACAGCTAGCTTCAATTTGACGTGCCATAGATGTTTCTTCAAACTCCGCCCTTTCAGGGCAGGTTTCATAGGGAAAGCTGTATTGAGCCCAGGTTTTTGATGTGCTCTCAGTTTCCCTATCCAAAGCATTTCTTCTAGTTCAAGTCTATTATTCACATCACCCCCTCTCCTTGAAATATATATGATATGTAAAGCTCTAAATACAAAACTATGTCCTTCATTATCTCTAATATGCTTGGCCAAGGGATTTTTATAGTCTTTAAGTCTTATATCACTGATGTGTTTGGACAGTCTCTCTTTCATCTGTCATATCATTTTTCCGACATAGAAATTGTCGCATGCTAGGCAAGTGG